>NW_009606551.1:5060-82622 GCF_000690535.1 Cariama cristata | reverse complement strand
CCTCTCTCCAGGGTCCCATCTGGTAGATTAGCACTAATGAGACATTCAGATAGCTGGGAAAACATGGTTACCAAATTAAAAAGTACATTTTAAACATAGGGAAAGGAAAAAAAAAAAAGAAGGAAAAATACAGATGTTCAATTAAATGCTTTTTACACCCTCTTTCAGCACCAGACAGTACTCAGTAAAAATCATGATGTAAAAGACCAGCAACAGCTTCTTTTAGATCCTCACAGGTATATATGCATGCAACGTACGTGCTTTACTGCAGCACCCGTGTCATGAAATAGTAAGTGAATAAATTTAATCCTATTTCACAAAACGAGCCAGATCCTTAGTTGAGACAGCACAGGATCATTCCCACAGGGTTCGGTATCGATTCTCTATCTCTGCTGGGTTCTTCAGAGTCATTGCTTTTGTTAAGCTGGACAGGCAGGAGGAAAGAAGCTTCCACCTCACTTATCAGCACAAGGAATCACTGCACTGCCTAAGTCAATGAAAGCTAACCGAAAATGGGTCGGGAACTGTTGGCCATAAACTCACTAAAGCTCAGCCAGCTATCCTCAGTAAATATCTAATCGGAGGGAGCAGGGAAGGAAGTGGAAATTGGAAAGGGACTCGAGACTCCTGCGGACTTCCGCGATAAATGACAGAGGTGCATCGCCTAACCAACTTGTCACCGAAAGTGTTCTGACGTTTGTGTGCAATCAGACTTTTAACTATAAGCCATGTCAAAACTTCAAGCATTTAAGTAGAAAGCAATGTCAAATTTGCTTGAAAATTCTGGGGGAAAAAAACGATTGCAGATCGTTACACATCTATGCAGTGAACTACATGTTCGGGTGATATTTACGCAAGATTTCTAGTTAAAAATAAAGAAATAAGAGAAAGAGCATGTTTGTGCTGGAGATAAAAGCACTTCAAGTATGAATCTGCATGGAGCTAGAGGTTAGAAGAAAAGGAGTGTCAGCATCAATCAATTTACTTTCCAGTTAGGTGAAGTCCCAAAGTCAAATTTAACTAGAAGTCAATAAATTGCACTTCCATCGAAACAGTACGGGCCACAGCAGTTGTGTAAAAATCACACACTGGGCACACAACCGTAACAGATGCAAATAGCAGTTTGCTGTCAGCTGGAGTGTAGCCCTGACTTACAGCCCAAAACATGCAAAACAATTGTATCTTCAAGGTTTCACAGAAAGACATAGTGTAGCAGGAAAAGCAACTAATAAGACCAGGGAGCCAAAGTTATGCGGTCTTGTATATCCTTTTGCAGCGTGGTTCCATTTTTTTCTCTACAGCAAAGCTTTGCCACGGATCGAATGGGAACAACACTGTTCAAATAAATGGTGCTCGTCACAGGGATGCGATTTATTCTCCGTACTGTACCGAAAAAGCCCGCTGTCGGAAGACTCACGGGTGTCTGTCCATCGTCTGTACGCACCTGCTCTCAGACCAATTTACAGTGAACAATGTTTATACAGTTATTTACCTCATTATCAAAACAGACTTCCAGAATCTCAAGGGTCATCAAAAGTTTGCAGGAAGTGAGTAAGTAAAATTGTTTGACTGAACCAGACTGCCAGCTTTCCACCCAGTCAAGGTCAAATAGCTGTGGGGTTGCGTGTGGCGTGGTGGTTGTGTCTTCTTTTCATCTGTGCCTTAGTGAAAACGTTTTTCTTTGCTGGGAAAAAACCCACAAGCAACGTATTCTGTCCATATTACCTGATACGATGTTAAAAAAAAAATAAGTAAATACAGGTATGTACAAAGGACGGGCGCAAGATCCTGGATGCGTACCAAGGTTTTGACGAGACACCACTAATAACTCATGATGAGACAAAATTATAACTCTGACCTTTTTGCTGAAACAAAAGGCAAAAGAATCTTTAGAGCAGCGCAACCACTGACTCCTCGGAAAATGAGAAGCACTGATTATTATCCTAGCCTAGGGGGAAAACTGCAATTCAAAAATTGCTTGTTCTTGTCACAGTAAATCTTGAATGCTTTTAACAAAAGTTTCTCTCCTTCATGAAGTATTTCTTGCTAAAAAACAGGACAGCACATTAATACAGGCCTTTAGATATCCTTAAAGTCAGGTTTAATTGGGGCAATTCCCTCTAGTGAATCGAAAGACGACGTTTGTCTTCACTGCCTGGTTGGAATGCTAAACTGAAAGCAAGGCTGAAATGTCAAGGTAAAATAATGCTAATAATTATTCTGAATGTTACATTCCCCTTGACCTTGGAATTTAAGAAGCTGAGATGAAGGGCTTTTGTCGAAAGTCAGGAAGTCATCTGGAGACTTCATTGACATTTATGACGAATACAATCTGGCAGCATTACGGGAGGAGATACAAAATATGCTATTAGTTTCCAGCGCAAGGGTAATTTCATCTTACATTGTTGTGGGATCTACAGATAAAGAGTGCAAAACAACACATCACCTGTAATGATACTGCTAGTGTGTTCAGGTAAGAACATGAACAAGCTTAATGCAATAACCATCTCTATAAAATAAAAATCATACCCACTGCCACAAAAGAGAAGAAAATATTCTCTGTTTCATACAAGTACTGATTTCTTGTAAGACACAAAAAACAGGGCACAAAGCCCCCAATCCAATTGCTCCACTCTTATGTCTTGTTATCGCGGAAGATTTTCCACTTCATTTGCAACTTAACGCTAGAATGATAACTCGGCGGGGTGAAGACTTTATATATTAGTGTCCTGAGGCGACTCTTACAGCCTTTATTTGCACCTCACGTGTGACAGAAAATGCTTCCCCCACTGATGGCAAATGGAAGGCAGGGAAAGGCTTCAGTCCTTTACGGTCAACGTCAGAGGACCTGTGCACTCAGCTTCCATAAAAAACAGCGGAAGGGGACAGCGCTCCTTCCTACTCCTCTTTTGATCAGATCATACTCCAGGCCAACGAAATGCTGCAGTTGTGGACAAAAGGAAGAAGGAAGGCAAGGATTTGTTAAACACCTGGCATTTGCAGAGTTAACCCTGGCCGCAAGTCCACTTTCCTAAAGAATCAAGGAGATAATTTACTGACAGCCCAGGCTTTGACAAGTCACTTTTTAAAAAACTCTCTCGTGAAATTTGCCCATTTTAAATTTATACACATAGGTGTATTTGAAGATACAACCCTATTGAGGCTGCTGGCAAAAAAAGGACTCATAACAACATGCCCCGACAATGACATGCAACAGTGAAAGCATCTCATTCTCGGTCCCGATTCAACGGTAGACCTTAAGTGTTAGGCTTGCAAATAATATAAGAGAGGGAAAGTAAGGCAATACAGGTATTCATATGGAAAATGTAATTTTCTTAACTTAGTTTGGCACTAAAATATTTTGAAGCAGTGGAGATACTTCACTTTCGAGCCTGCCTACTGGGCGTGTAAAAACCAACACATTTTCTCCAGCTATGTTTTTAACTGTGGTCCATACAACGAACTCCTACAGCTCATAAAGCCCATCATAGATTATTGAAGAGGTGGCAGAACTTTTAAAGATGGTCCAAATAACGATTCCAGTCCCCAGACAGAGTGTTTATAGACTTTAGCTTATTAAACGCTCCATGGGAGTATCCTAAGCCACATCTAAAAAAATCCCATTAATAAATTTTATTAAAAGGAGTTTGTTATTATTCCAGCACATTGAGGACTCTTCTATTCGATGTATTCTCTCTCTGTTAGACATCTTTACGAACTTCTTTCACGAAACGCTTTTCTCTCTCAAAATGTATTCTTCAACTTGTGAATTTTCTATTAAATGCAAACAAGATGAGACCACAGAAACGGTAAGTGCGCTTCAATTTGTGAAAACTGAATTTGTATTTTGACTCATGAATTCGGTAATTATTGCATAGATGTTCCAAAAAGAAGAGTAATATATTGCCTAAATAAAGCAGGGCAGATTTTTTAAAATGAGGGAAAACATAGAGAGTGCTACATGACTGTTCAATTTTAAGATTCAGTTACTGTTGCACATATGTGCACGAAGCAGCTATCTGCAGACGCCAATACAGCGGTAGACACTAAACCAGCCATCTGTATATTCTATACCCTATTTAGATAAGAAATACAGTAATTGCCCATTTATTCTCTAGGAAAATTCGCATGGTTTTCCACATTCTTTTCTAAAAAAATCCTGCATAAATTCAGCATGTCACTGGATGAGTGTTACACAGAGGCCAGAGTTTACAACTGAAAATTTGCATTGAAATATCAATGCTACCAGGATTTCTCCAACGGAGGACTGATCTCTGCGAGGACAGGTACTTCTCCCGTCACGGAGTCACTCAAGATGTAGGCACAAGCCGTAGTGCTACCACTTGCCCCCCTTTTCAGCACTGGCAGCCCGGGGGTTTGGAGTACAGAAGAGGCCAACAGCACCTTCACACTTCATTCTCCAGGAAACTGAGTGAGATCACGGGAGGATGAAAGGATGAGATTAACCGGAGCTGCCCAGAATGTGCTGCAAAAGTCATTAAGCGTAGAAAAAGTCGTTGGTTGGCAAAACACATGAACTCCCGAGTGAAACGGTCCACCTGGCCCAGTCTGTCCGACATGAAAGACTGGTAGGAGCCGCTGCCAGACTGTTTTCTAACCTCTCCCAGTTGGAAAAGGGCCAAAGCAAGGCTATAAAAGAGATGGCTCTGCCCGTAAGAGACTAAAAGCCACACACCCAGACATTTTTTTCTCCCTGTGACAGTTCCTGCAGCAGCAGGGACCACCACCGGGAAGGGAGCAGCGAGCCCTTCTCCAGCCAGGTAGCATCCCGAACGCCCTTGCGTGCCACCAGCAGCCAACATACCACAGCTTGAAAACACTTGGGAGATTCAACCGAGAGTAAAAGGCAAATGTTTGAGTCAATAACCGGTTGCCCAAATCAGAAACACCCTCGGGAGCTGAGCAGGAAGCCGGGTGAGGAACGAAGTGCAGGTTTAGTGACAAATGCTTAGCCAAGGCTCCCCAGCCTGCCTTCCCCGATTGCTGCCGGAACCAGCGGCTAACAATCCCCGTAATCTCTAATTTAAATGTTTCACAATACTCAGACACGGGTATTTTACACTGAAATAGCTGCAATATAGAGAGAACAGTATCATGACTACAGACTTCTATCAGGTATCTGCAAGTCTGTTTTGACACAAACCGAACATGGGCTTAATCTGGGTTTTTGTACAACAAAATGTGAAGGGATGCGACGGGTGGGAGAGCTGGATGGGAGTATGAGGTTAAGGTCCCCTTATTTGTGTGGGATAAATACAGTGGCTGGGATTGAATTTTGAGGGGATGAGGTTAGGTATGAGAACAGGGTGAGGGACACCTCTTCATGAACACGTGGTAAAGGCAAGAGTGCCTGGGCCTGTCACCCCGCCTGGCATCTGGGGCTGCTGCCAGCTATGGATGCTACGGGTGCATTTGGCCACTGCTGGTTGCAGTAATTGAAGAAATTAAGATTGCGGACTCCGGACTTGAATTTTGAAAGGCAGATGTTTCAACAACTCCCTAAGTAATTTCTACACAGGGCTGAAAGCAGAGGCAGGGGAAGCGGGAACAAAAAGCATTGGTACAGCACGTCAGAGCACAGCAAAAGCTGGGCATCACCTCCTCCACAGATGATGACGACTTCTCCATGGCAGTAATATTTCGCTGCATGTGAAGAAATAGTTCATGGATTTAGCAGAGTTCCCTTGGTTGAGGGACCATCTAGATAAAATGAGAACTGTAACAACATTTGGTATAGTCACTCTATAGAAAAAATGTTAAGCACCAACTTTGCCGCTGAAGGTGTCATTCAGAGATTTCTTTCATTGATGAATCTTACTGAGTTTCCAAACAGCACACTGGGCCACACTGCTCTAAGAAACTAATGTACTTGTTTCATGGAGGCTAAAAACACCTCGTATCCTCAGCAAAAGAACACTAAGCAAGTCGGTGAGAAACCTTGGAAGTGGAGCCTGAATTTTCTGCTCACAATCCTGTGCTCTAATAGGTACAGGGCATTTCTACAGCCAGGAACGCAACCTTTGGGACCCATGGTTAAACATCTGCAGATTCGATACTGACACCACTCTGAAGATTAGTTAGGAGACACTAGTGTTGAAAAGTACCTGCAGCTAGTCAGCCACATCTTGCTTTAACACCTCTGGCTAAAACAGAAAACAGCATTTATACACAAAACGCCAGGATTACAGAAACAGAAGTTTCTTCAGTGCAATCAGTGCCAGAGCATGCAGACAAGTAAAAAAAAAAAAAAAAACAAAACAAAATTTAATAAAAAAAATTCAATGCCAACAAAGATATTAAACTCTAAAGAAATGTAAGTCGGGGTTTCTGAAACATGCTGCACGCTTCTATGAGTTCCCTAAACCATATCTATCCTGGAGGCAAAAACCTGAAACCATTAAAAATATATGAAAAGGAAAACAATGCCTGGAGGGCTTCCCAAACACCCATGCCCTCCATAGTGTCCTCATTGCACCTCCTCAACTGACAAAACCTGAATCTTCACCAGTTCTCCTGGGAACTTCCAAGCTCTTCTCTGGCATGGGTTACAACGCCCTAGATGCCAACAGGGCTTACCCAGGTGGGTCCGACAGCGTTCCGTACTTCTGTTTCTTCCCTCTGTTCTTCTAACAGAGAGCAAGTACCACAGTATTGTCTGTGACTTGTAAGAGGAGGACAAAATTTCAAAGAAAAAGAGTTTTAGAGCTATAAACGGTCTCTACACAACTCTCCTACCTATTCCTTACGAAAAGAGTTTAGGGGGTTCAAGCTCCTCAGACCTTTCAGTAAGGTTTTTACACGAGGAAATAGCTTCTTAGCAACTCCTTTGCCCTGATCTGAACAACATTTTAAATTCTTTAGAGTCCTTCTGCTTTCCAGTAAAAACAAAACAAGCTGTTTAACTTCATTGCAGCCTGACAGTTAATAGCTCCCGTATTGTCTCCTAATCACACTGAAATATCTGCTGAAGGATGTATCATTGTTTTAACTTCCTGCTAGCTTTTTTCTTACACAGCCTGCCATTAAACTAAATTAACTGTATTCATACTGTAACCATAATTTACAACTTTTTAAAGAGACATGACACAGACCTTTAAAATCGTAAGTGGCCCACAAAGAAGGTGAATGAAAGAAGGGTTATTCTACGTCTTTCAAAAAAAGAACTAGGGGAGCATCAACGGAAAAGGCAGGTGGGGGGTTCAAAAGCCGAGAAGGGGATGCTTCTTCACACCGTGTGTCCAGAGGGTTGCCGCACCCTCCTTGCTGTAGAATGTTAAAATTTACCTGGCTCAGAAAAATCAAGAAAATTCATGGAAAAGAGTTTACACAAAGACTCACTTTGGCTCAGAAAGTCCTCGAGCCACCAGTCACTGGAAGCTGGGAAAAAGTTATTGTGAAATATTGCCGCATACTTGCCTTGCTTATATACTTTTGTCTCTACATTTGCTACCGCTCGCTCCTCCCGTCACCCAGTCCTGTTCACAGGGGCACTGCACTGCTAGGTCAGGGCACAGAGCAAGCTCCAAGGAGACCTCCCATTCCCCACACCCATTTAACATCAAGTCCTCAAACTAAAGATACGTCTGGCATAACATTGACAAGAACGGATACTACGCGTGATTTCGGCTAAAAGGCCAAGAAAGGAAGCTGGTGAGTTAGTCTGGTGCAGCACGGCAGCTCCTATGGTCTCGTTACGGAGCTAGTCCATGCCTGGGCTGTGTCTCTGGGGAGAAAAGCAAGGGCTTCAAAATACAAAGAAGCCACTGTTTTATACTAACACCATTACCGGTGTGAGAGATGACTGAGTGGAAGAAACACGTGTCTTCATTTTTTTTCCCCCGCATTTTAAAGTACGTAAGATTGTATTTTATTTTTTGATAATTTCTTTCTTAATTTGCTAAATTTTGTTTCCATCCTAACTACTAATCCGTTTTGCTTCCTTATTTTTCCTCAGTTCTACAACATTGCAACACACGTACCCATTCCCTCACTGAATCTCTCAGGCGTTATAAACACAGCTCTTCCAGAGCTCCTTCAATCTTAGACTCTCCTCAGATGAAAATATGAATATATGTGGCCCTTTGAGGTCACCGTGAGATTTGTATTATATCGATCTGATTTTATAAGAAGCTTTCATCAGAGAAAAATTAGTGCCTCGTCCAACATCTGTGATATTTGTGGAGAAAAAGATAATCAGGTACCAAACGGTTTGTCCTGTGCACTCTCTCTAACATATTGCTGCATCCTTCAAACTGGAACCCACAGAGAAATCCTTCTGTTATTTTCAGTCTGAAGGCAGTTTCCTTCATCCCCTTTCCTTACCAAATGATGGTAAATCCAGCAATTCCAGGTTCCTGAACAAAGTGAAGAGGTTCAACCAGCACCTCGCGTCCGTTTTGGAAAAAGGATTTAAAACCCCCTGTAACTCTGAGCAACTGCTCGGTGAAATATTAGACGTATCCTAACACCATGGGTCAAAGCAATAAAATGCAGGAACTCTTTTTTTCATATACTCACAAATGCTCCCATCTTCTAGGCTGAAACAAATGGTCAAGCAAAGGTGGGACGCAAGAGAGACCTGAGGTGTCTTTGCTACACACCAACGATGTTGTGAGCCACAGTCTGCCGAACCTGCAACCCCCAGGTACTGCAATCCACCTTGTGGGAATTATACAATAGAGGTCTACGCTCTGTGAAGCTTGTGAGTCAAAAAACGTTCCAATAATATTAGTTCACATAATCTTTTTGGTACCAGACAGTACACACGGCACCAACTTTGTACCGGATTTGCCAGTGAATATCCCCTTGACGTTCCTTTTTTGAGATTCTTCTCTACCAGACTGAGTAGGAACTATCTGCACATTTAGATAAATCCTGACAGGTACCAGGTACCTCCAGTCCCTGTGCCTTTTTCATTAAATGTGGAAAGACAAATATCCCATTTAAAAGAAAACTAATAACTTTGGGGAAAAAGGGAAGGGCTTGATGAGATGATACCATACTACGAGCTTTTGTTGTGGGCAAACACAATCCTATAGTTCAAAGTAATTATCTCATCAAGTTCCACCTCATTAGGATTGAAACTAGACATCATAATGAACGCTGGACTAATAATTCACCAATGAGAACTTGGTTTTAGTCCAGCTTGCTATCTTTTTTTGTAATATATTTGTTGGTTTCAGCTCATCACCCCCAACTTAACCGGACAAGATGACACACCTCCTCATTTTCTATTCATCATAAGCCTATGGGTGAATTAGTAAATTAGATTAAATTTCCTTTCCCAGTGCCAGAGGGGCACTGGGAAATTTGCATGAACTCCCTTCCCAGGACACGGCGCGTGGAGAAAAGGGAGAAGCAGGAATTGTCAGAGCAAGTTCAGTTTTGCCCCCTGGACCTTCTGCATTTTTGTGGAGGAGGGCAGAATGCATCAACACACCCTCTCCTCCGCTCCAAAAAGATAGTGCTATGATGATAACTGGGAGATCCGCTTCATAAACTAAAGGCGGCTACAAAATATTTGGGGACATGAAGTAGTACCTGCAGCGGCACAACTCTGCTGTAGATGGAAAATGGCAGAGTAGAGATTACGGACTCATTAGTCATGCTATCACTCAGAGGATTAAATTTTAATACGTTCTTTTCCTGACTATCCTTCTCCCCACTGTGATTTTTTTTTTTTTTTTTTACCCCTGCACCTGCCCTCTAGATATCAGACAACCTGAACATGAAAGAGAAGAACCTTTTTGACAGTAAAGCTGAAATCCTCCCGTTTTGTCATGCATTCAAATGGGAATCAGACCAACTGAATCCTGACCTACTTATCAGACTGAAACTCCTGCTGGGAAGTATCAATAAAAAGGCCCACTGGGAGGTCATGCAGCCTGGTCACGGTTATTATGGGAACTGTGAAAGAGAGGGCAGCTACCCTAACAAAAATTCATTTTTATATGGTCTTACTTCTTAAGTATTTACCTCTCCAAAGAGGGATAACTTTTCCTTGCAGTTTTCCTTTAGAATAAGCTTCCAGGTCAACTTCCAGTGACAAGAAACAAGTCTCCTTCATTAATCAGACCAGAGCACTTCATGGACCACTTAACAGAAATTGTTTCTCCCAGGGTGGCCAAGGGTCTTCGCCGGCAGTAAACACAAACCGGTCGAAGGCTTGCACAGTATCCTATCACGTTTATCGTACTCCTTAGAGTAAGTAAAGTGATTACAGGCTTTTTAAAAAATTATTTGTAGCCCACATCAGGGAAAGTAAAAGAACCTGAATGGAGCTTTCACTAAAAACTTTCGGAAGCGAAAGGTAAAAGCCTCGCAGGTTCAGTCCAGCAGAGATGCGATGGGTGGCTCCACACTTGCTCCTCAGCGTCCACGTTTCTCCCCAGCCTGTTTCCACAGGGAAGGAGTTTTCAACTTCCCTGCAAAGGGCTGAGCGCCTGGCCTCTTTCTGCCTTGTTAAAATGAACCCCCACTGAGAAGTCTCTGTCCTACGTTACATTTTTGGCAATTTCTTCAGGGTGAGGCAAGTTGTTTCTCTCCGCAGGCCTCTAATCCCTCCCTGTGCTGCCTTAGTACCGAGTATAAACACTTCGCCAGGCAGGCCCATGATGAGTTGCATGTGAAGGTCATGCTACCTTCTGCCATCCTTTCCCTTTCCCAATTTTCCTATGAGTCTACGTATCCTTTTAAATCTGAGGTCATCTCTAGGGTGGTGCCAACTATTCTTACAAATGCAAACTGTTTTACACGTGTGTCTGCACATACACCTATGTATTTTTTTTATATAGATATATATACACATTCTGAAAACAAAACGTAAATTAAAATTACAGTCTCTTCATTTTAACAAAGAACCAGACTCAGGCAGCTGAACGCACCGAGGGATCAAAAGAAAAAAAAAAGGAAGGAATAAATCTCTCTCCACTTTTGAAATCTAGCCCAAGGGCAGCAATCACCGAGTTAAATTCTCTGGTCTGTGTTATGTAGAAGGTCAAACTGCAAGGCTGTAATGGTCCCTCTTGGCCTTAAATACCTATGAAAAAATACGGCACAGCTTTGCCTTTGCAGCGGACAGTAGGACATCTGCTTTACCCTTCGTGTCAGGAACCTGTGCCTGAAATCTGCCAGAGCAACAGATATTTTTATTACTCATTTCAGATTAAAAATATTAAGCTCAGCAGGTAAGAAATTCACAGAATCATTCAGTGTTGTTTTTAAAGCCCTTGCCTATGATCTCATCGCTGCTACTAAAGCTGATGCTGTTTCCATGGCATTTCTGATTAACCCGGGACCCAGCTTCTGAACCGTTTAATTTTTTATTAACATAAATTGAAATATATTTGTGATTTACACGCTTTTCACCCATTTATGCTAATGAGAGCTTATTTAGAAGAAGTATCCTTCAGTTTATTAGCTGAGGGCACTGTACCTGCCTCTAAGGCACAATACAGCTCCCACAGCGGGAAGCCCGTTCCTCGTACGACACAGGTAACATCCAACACATCCCAACTTTTCTGTGGCTCACGATATACGTCTCATCTCACCAAAACAGGCTCAGCTGAAAATGTCCCAATAGCACCTAATGATCTTTATTTCACCTTATAATTAAAGTGGTTATTTCATCTTCTGTTCACAGGGTGGTGGGATCCAGAAAGAAGGAAGGTTTTGATAGAAAATCCAAATCCAGCTTATTTTCTTCCAACGAGGCTCTGGTGGCATGAAACACCATTGCTGGCTTGTGATTCGGCAACACACCTTCTTGATTTTGAGTGATTTTAAATACACGTTACACAAAGATTTATCAGCATTTTATCAAGGATTTATAATTTTGCACCTAATTTTAAACATCCTCCTCCCCTGCACTCTGCCCCAGAGGCATGAGCATACCACATAAAGGCAGAACTAGTCCAATAGCAAGAGAAAATACCACAAGACTATACATAAACCACAAACATAGAAGATTTTTGTGCTCGGGGGAAAGGGGGAGAAGTGGAAGTGATGAGACCTGCACAGAGGCCAATATTTAGTTTAAAACATTTCTGCCTTTCCTTTGGATTTTTAGAAGTGGGAAACGATATCCAAAGCAGGTGGGCATGGGCTGTGTTATTTGAGCAACACTATTTAAATGCTGTCACTCTTTCAAGTAACATGTTGCAGCACAAGGCAATGGAAGACCTTCCAGTACCATAGTATCACCTTGAAAGAGATGCTCAAACATATTTTTTGCCTGGATCTTGGAAGGTAACATATGAGTGGCTATTCACGAATTCACCCTCAGGTCAAAATTATTTCAGGGAGAGGATATACAGCTTTGAGCATCTAATAATGACACTTTTGCATGAGCTTTACTTTTTGGTTATACGTATATTGTCTCCTCACTGTTCCTTGTGAAATAAAGTGATGATCAGGGCAGATCTTCAAGTGATTTAACACTTCATCTAGCAGTACTGCCAACTCCTGGCATTCAAATATCATGAGTCAGTCTCTCTAAAATCGTAAGATTTTATTAAATGTTAAAAGGTAATTACATTGCGGTTTTCTATTTTTTTTTGTTAATTCACTTTAAAAGAAAGGAAAGAACTCTTATGGAGATACTTCGGCAGTGTTTCCAAGTATTTCTTGGCAACCAGAAGGCAAAGAAATGTGCTTCAAGAAAATGCAAGCTAAGATCCTCCTACATTTAGATGATAGGTACTGGGACTTGGTGAAAAAGATTCTGAAGTCGTCCAAGCATGCAAGGAAATATGATGCGGTTACAGAAGGGAATAACTACAAAACTCAGCTCCTCTAACACCCCTCGTCTAGCAAAGAACTCAATTTCTTTTTCTCTTACCCCAGCTAAGCAAACCCCCAAGTTCACCCCACAGGTTACGGCACTTCCGTCCCCATACAAACACCCACAGCGCTGAGATTCAAGCAAACAGAGATGTCCCCAATTTGTTGTTCAGAAAGCTCATTCACGTTGTTAAAACAAGTTTTGCAAAACTTTCTGGGAAATAAGGATAAAACCACAAGCGCCCAAACCCTAAACCCAACAGAACTGCAGTGGTAATGCCAGCCCAAGCTTCCCCGACCACCACGAAGGACTACAAGCTTTTTATCGAGCAAAACGACCGGAGTTGCAAACGCAGGTATGCTACACCAGCCACTTAGACCAAACTTAGAGAGTAAAGAGCCTGTCAGTCTTGCAGCCGATGGGCGCCCATGGCCAAAGGTGAGGACAATACAGTACATTTAAAATAACCACTCAGCACCAGACTGAGCAATGACACCTCTAAACTGCCTATCGAGGATGCCAGAGTAGCCTTCCCAAAGGGAAAGTGCAGCACATCAGTGCACAGAGAGCATCTCCTTTATTTTTTTTTAAAAGATTTAGTGAATTTTCTAGAGCTCTTGCTGAAATAACTCCATTTTTTTTCTACTTCTCTCTATAACCAAGTTTCAGTAGTTGAAAAGACAGGATAAAAAGAAAAATTAACTCCTAAAAGATAGGAGCAATCACAGACTACAATTTTTTTTTTCTTTTTTTTTTATTGTAGTGGTTTGGTAGCTTATTTTGTGAGCCTGATTGATTTAGAGGTCAGCAAACAGGCTGTTCTGAGGCTGATACTGGGGTTTTTTTGGTTTGTTTTTTTTTAAAAAGAAAACTACAGAGTGCAAGAGGGACTTCCACTCTCACCAATCTGTTCCACAGTCCACCAACAGTAACTGGCTGTTGGAGCAGAATTTGCCAACATCTCTGGCAGATGCTGTGCCTGTGAGCAGGACTTACTCGCTAGTCCTTCTGGGCACAAGGAGGCAGGGTGTGTAAATCCATTTGAAGACTCCAATATCATCAGCCTGTTAAGAATAATTTATTTCTGTATGAACTAGTAGCTAAGGAAATAGGGGAGGAAGTAAGGCTACCCTTTCTTCCTCAGGTAATGGAAAGATCTGGATAATGCCACGCTGACTCAGAGGAACAAATCATGATCTACTCTGCTGTCTTGAGAAGACAACTACAACATTGAGCCACCTTTCTTACAACATGAAGTTCTATCTTTTGGATGTTAGAAGAACAGGGAATCTCTGGATGAGCAAATATGCCTTAACTAAGTCTACTACAGGTGGACTTTTCCTGGGAAAACACGACCAGGAACACAGCCGTAACCACTTCCTCGGTGCCATACCCCTGACATAAATAGGTGAAAACCAGCGTCCCATAGGAAACCTCGGCATTACCATCGTGACGCCTCCATTTCCCAAGGGAGCTGACTGCAATGCAGGGATGATGATCAGAAAGGCCATTACAGCATGGGGAAAGTCATCTTCACAACACCATTTGATGAGTTCTACTGACTACGCGATAAGAATGATTACGAAAAAAACATGAAAGTAAATCTTAAGGGGAAAAAAAAGGCAGGCAGCTTTTTTTAACCATTATTTTCAGAAATCTGAAATTGAACCACAAACCACTATTTCAGGCCAGCTAACAGACTGGAGGGATAGATCGGAAAAGTAGGAAATACTTAACCCTGTTTCACTGTCAGAGAAAGCCTCAGCTTTCACTAACAAAAAACGAAACGTACATCAAATCTAGTGCCAGAAATGAGGAGAAAGAAATTGGAAGTAGAAATTGTAAATACTCCAACCCAAATAATGACAAATCAAAAGGAAAAATATTTATTTTTAATGTTATTTTCTTGCGATTAGCTTATAGAAAGATACCATCATATTCAAGCAAGTTATTTTTGAAAATAGACCGATGGCCACAATGTCGATTTAAAAAATAAAGGAGCAAAGGTAAATTTTTCAGAAGATGGAGTGTGGTGTGTGTTTCTTGTAGATTCAAGACTGTATCCGTTTCCCAGTTCAAAAGGGGCATTTGGTCTCCACACCAGCTGAATCCCTGATTTGTAAAACGCGAAAGAAACCTTGGTGAGGGCCAAACAAATTCTTGCTGGCATCTACCTGAACATCGCCCAAAAGCCTCCACTGCCGAGACGTCCTGTCCTCAGCGCCGCGATGCCCCACGGACGAGCCCCACGGGTACATGGCACTTGCCACGGACAGGCTCCACAGTCACCTGGAGACGGTAGCCCATGAATTGTCCCTCTTAGACATTATTACTTAATGTCCTTCTATTTGGTAGTTTGATTTGGCCTTGCTTTCAGAATATAAATGAAGGGCTTTGGTTGCATAAAGCCCATTTTTTTTTTGCCAGTCTCACTCCTGTTCCCCACGCCCCCTTCCTCCCTGGTTTTTGATATTTATAACTGCAACACTCATTTACAGTTGCATAAGTGTAAAGCAGGGTGTCTTTCTGGGTTTTCACACATCTGCCCACGTGAAATTACCACGTTAGTAATTACCTCATTGTTTAAGTCAAAATGCAGCTAACAGAGATTGCTTTTGCAACCTTGTTAGTTCAGAATGCCGTAAGATGGTATAAAAGGATGCATACCAGTAAAACGTGTTTTCCAGAAAAGGAAACTCTTTTCCTCGCCTATTCCTTGCAAGAGCTTTATCTCCTCCCCCATTTAGCAAAACTTAATACAGGACAAGCATTTTGTCACAGTTTTCACTTACACTGAAATATTGCATGGCTCTCACCTTGAGAAGAAAAAACAATTTTTGTCTGTTTTTTATCTGTTTTATTTCTCAGAGGCTTTTTAAGATACTAAGAAGCCTAACCTTTTGCTATGACATTTCTGCCCAGTATGGTCGCAAAGAACATACAAGCTGATTTCTAATTTGTTTATACATATTTAACAGAGAAGAAAACGGAGGAGGGAGAAGTAAAAAAATTATTTTCCACGGTCACAAAAGTGGGTCATCGAAGCACAGCTGGGTGTCGGATCAGGATCTCTTGGCAGCCAGCCACAAAAGATGCACAACAGAGAAAAAAATATCTCCTGTAAGGAAGCACTTGATTTTCAAAGCCGTTTGAAATGTTCACAAGAAAGCCATGTAAATGCCCACTGGATTGGGGGGACACACACTTCATTAGAAACTGGAAGCCCTCTCTTGTTTCACCAAAAGATTTGCTCATCACAAGCACCGCCAGCTAGCCTGAGGTGATTTTCACGTTTCGTATCAAAACCAAGCAAAAATTAAGTCTCTAACAGTTTCGATGCAAATTTGCTTTGAAGTTCATCTCAACGCGACGCTAGTCAAACTCCACGGATAACGCAGGATTTTAGTTCATACAGAACGAAGGCATTATTTTCCCGAGGCTGTGCAAAAGGAAAGAATTACTTTGGCTGAAGCGCCAGTGAGTACGGCGGTGCTGTTAGGCGCCCAGGGCTGCGCGGGCTGAGGACATCACAGCCGCTCCTCCTCTCCCACCCCATCGCCGTTTGCCACCACCACCCCACCGCCAGGATTTCCTGCTCCAAAAGCACCCCGGGGTGCCCCTCCAATCTGCAACAGTGCACACCCAGCCCGTTTAAGCCACCGGTAAAGTCGTTCGAGATAATCTGAGGAATCTGGGCTGAAATAAATGGATGAAGGAGCGCTCACACCATCCTTTCCATCAGCACAGGGGTACCGGGTCCTTAACTGCCCGAGGTAAATTTGGGAGCACTGTGTGCTCACCGATAGCTCTCCCAACGCACAGCTCAGCTAGAGGGGTCCTTCAGGTCACGTTACTAAAAATTCGCATCCTCAGGTTTCAGCATAGGCGATGTCAGGTAGGAGCAGAGAGATGTGATCTCTTCTGAGCACGGCTGAGCTGCGTGTGGGTGTAAAGATACCAACCATCCTGCTTTTCTTCTGGATTGCTTACTTCACCAGGGCAGGGTGACAATTTTACAGTGTTATTACCATGTAACTCTTTGCTTTCACAGGTGCGCTCCTCTGCATAAGCATTAATTATCGAAGTGTGTAGCAGCCCTCTTCACAGACCACATCCCCCTCATGCTACGTGCCGTACCTGGGCAGAACTGCGTGACAGTCCCAATCCCAAAGCCCTCATGACCTGAGTGTAAAATGTTGGGGCAGTATGGCCAGGGAATGGAGTAAAATAAGACGATGTCAGCCGGCACATGAACCATATAAAAAGTCTTTTAAGAGGCAATATGGAAAGGAAGAGTCTTCTGAATGGGTGCTAAGAGCTTCACAGGATGCTCCTTCCAAGTATGAAGAACATTTAAAAATGGAACAAGTGCCCAGACGAGTCCAGGACTTTGTGTTATTAGAGGTGGAAGCTAACTCTTCGATACTGAGGAGGTGATGGTAGGTGGGGAGAAGACAGGCCATGGTAAGCCTTGAAGTAAAAACAAGTAGCTTAAGTTTCTAGAGCAAGGCAATGGGAAAGCACAGAGAACAGACAACACGGTTAAACTTAAGCGTTGGGAAAGTTATCTTTGCAGGAGCACTGGGGATGGGTAGGGTACATCTGTCAGATTTATGACAGGATGAGTACAGTGATTGATCCCTAAGATAACAAGAGCTGAAGTTGTAACAGCAAAGTTGTAGTTGTCTGGGTAGAGAGAAAGGATGTATTACACAGATGGCATGCAGAATGAACCTAGGAGACTGAGTTATAAATGGAAAGGGATGTCAAAAAGAGTGAGGCTGAAAGAGGAGGAGGTAATTCAGATTCACATCTTTCCTAATGAGGAAGGTGCATGGTACTCTTCATGTAAAAACGTCAACGTGCCTTGGTCATGCAGGAGTCGCCACGGCTGGTCACTGGAACACAAAAGAGCTGCTGCCAAAGGAGTTCTGTGGCTCTCGGGCTGAACAGCATCGTCTGGCTTAAGGGCAGGGAATACAATGAAATACAAGAGTAGAGACAGTGGCACACGGAGGGGCCATGAAGGAAAGCAGGTCGATAACCCTGTCGTGGACAGTATGAGTACGGGGCTGTAGAGGAGAGGTGCGGAGGGTAAGCAAAGGAAGGGAGGAAGACGGCACATGAGTTCACTTGCCCTTATGAGAAATTTGCAGAATCACATGCAAACCAAGGACCTGGTCAGAGGGGCCAGGGTCCAAAAGATTGTCAGTAGCGATACAAATGTCTTGCCTGTATATATATATATAATGTGATTGCAGTCCTACACCTGTAAAGTGCTCCTGATGTAAACTTACCTTAACCTCTCTGTTTAAGACTGTATCTCTCCCAGCACTCCCTTCCTGATACAGAAATACCAATACACAGCACAGGGTACTGTAGGACGAATACTGCAATAAAGGCAAAGCCGCCTCTCTTACCAACTCAGTACTAACCTTTCCCATGGCAGTCTTCCTTACACACAACCAACACGCACCCTGGTAAAAACAGAGTGCTCCTCAAATTTTTTTCCACTTTCTGGCTATTAGTGATATAGGTGTCAGTCAGAAACAGTACCATCACAGCCCTCTTCACATCAGACTTCTCACCGCATCGCTCGGTCACAGGTTTCACCCCGGCTTACCTCAATTGTGTGGATGCCCTTGCCTTCCCACATGTCCTCTCTCACAGCCGTGTGGCCAGGCCACGCACCGAGAGGGGGAAACGCAGGCCCTGCCATGTCTCGTTGCCTTCACAGACATCCTTGGCTCTGGGTGTGTTATCGCCAGCTCCATCGTACGTTCCACCCGAGTGGCTTTATGCCTGGAAATCTGGCTCGTAGGCCCCTGTGGGCACTATATACCTCGGGAGTTCACTACTGCTGTGATTACTCAGGATGCTATGCACATGGTAGTCAGTCACATCAATATGAAGCTGAATTCCAGGGATTTGGTTCTTGGCTTTAAGAAACAGAGCTTCCAGCAATTTCTCCTCCTCTGCTTCTCTGCTGTGCCTGTTTTCCAAAGCTCCCCTCCCTATGCTTACTTCAGCATGATCATAGCTAGAGAAAACAGAAAAATGAAACCAACAACTTCAATGACTAAATAGTTTGGATGTGAGATAATGAGGTTGCACAAGGTTTTACTTACCTCTTGGTCAAAAAAAAAAAAAAAAGGACTGGGTTTAAAAAAAAAAAAAAGTTCTGAAAATGGAAAGTTTTTACCTCTTAGAAGAGTTAACTCTTGTAAACCTGAACCCACACTACTCTTGGACGGAGCACAGGCACACCTGAGTTATCTGCACCTTGGCTCACGTTTCCCCAGCAGCCACCAGAACCCCATTCCCCCACGTTTTCCTGCTACCTCCTGCAGCAAAATGGCACCAGCTGACATCTGGTTATGCCCAAACTCCAACTTCTGCCGTGAGGATGAGGAATGGAGTACAGTGCCAAACGCATCGTGCTTATGAAGGACAAGAGATCTTTCTTTTGATTGCCTTGGATTTTTGCTGGGGTGTGAAACAGAAATCTGCCCCTGCCTGTTCTGCTTCCTGCTGCTAGGAGGCTGCTCAATAATTCAGTTCTCTCTCCCCGAAGGAAGCTCCGCTGGCCTGCTGCTTGCCCAAGCCAGTTACTGCTGCTCAGCGATGAAGTCTGAAGTGCCACAGACTTCCAGGGGCCCCCTTGGCACCAGCTCTTTTGTATTCCAGTGGCCAGCAGCAGCTCCTTAACTCTTCGGTAGCCAAAGCTCATTATCATTTTTATATAATTAAACAGTGCCGCTTGTTCTCCTCATTAGATTATCACAGCAAATTGATGGTTATTTGAAGGAACTGCCACAATAGGAGACGAAACACTGGCAATGGATAAAACAAAAGGATGCATACAAAGCTCTTTAATTAAACTCTGTGAAGGGAGATGAATTCTAGCAGAGATTGTAGTTACCCTGCTGAGCCTCTTTCTGATTAGCTACAACGCATCTGCTGGCTTTCCTAGTATCCATCTGTACTGCTAAAGAGAAATTTATTCTGGCTACAGAAGATGACCTCAAAGACGTCAGTTGTGGATAGTCTAATAGTTTATGTATGTTGACAAAGTGGTTCTGAGTTCTTGATGTGTTGACACAAAGAACCATCCTCCCTACTCATAACAATGTGCTTAATATGCACGCGCACACACACACATATATATGCACACACAAATAACAATGAGGCTAACATGAAAGCCAAAAGAGCTTGGAAAATTGTGAGGGAAAGGATTCTTTCCCCAAGTTGCTAAAATTCCTTATCACCACAATTACTTTTTCTTTTGGCACGCATCATCTGTTCCTCCCTAGCCCTCTCCTTCCCTTCAGTGTCCAGGTGCAGAAGCTACAATGAAGGCCAGTGGATGGGAGAAGAAAAAAAAGTCAGAGGATATATACTGTAACATGTATCAATCAAAAGTTAGGCTGTTAGCTTGAAGTTTGTTTTTCTTTAAAAATATTAAAAAAAAAAAAAAAAGAGAGGAAGAATAAGAACTGAAAACCGATCTATCACGGAGCATTTGTGAGAGGCAGTGTCACAAAACCCTTTGGGGTTTTCCGTTCAGGTCATAAGGGATCTGGTTAAAATGGCATCGGTCCTTAATCCACAGGTGATGGACAGCACAGCTCCCAGGGACTCAGTGTGGTATACTGCCCCAGCCCTCACTACTACCGCACACCTTTAATCACTATATTTTCAGTCACGTGCACCCTGTTGGCTCTACACAGCCTACTGAGACAATACACAATTTGCACGTTTATCATAATTAATTACCTGCTGACACACTAAAAGCCGTTACCATCTAGTCTCCAATTCAGAGGAATGTATTTGATGGAACCAGGCCAGACTATATGATGCACACGTACAGGCTCAAAACGCTCATGAGAAACAGTTGTTTCCTGTGCTATAAACGTGGTGCAGGTTTTTTTTTTCCCCTGAGAGCCCCAGGAACTTGGGTGGATGAAAGACCTCTTCCTCATCCCTGATGGAGCTCTGAAAGTAGCCCAAGTTCTGTCTAATTTATACAGCCCAGTCCTCAGGGTCCTCTTCGGTTGCCAATGTCCTACTGTGAAGGCTCCATTAAATCTTTTATTTATTTGTCCATAGAGACCACTGAAGAATGTCGCAAGGTATTTCCTTTTCCAAAGCAGATTAAGCTGAACATGACTGAGGCCCTCACATTATTCTGGATAAGGGTGTACACTCAGATTTTGCCAGACCACTGACAGTCTGCAGGGGGCAAATATTCCTGGGCCTGATTTCTGCCCACCTTATGTGCAAGGTGGTGCAGATTTGTTACACTCGTGACTTGGCAGTATTTTACATTCATGCTTTGTACTGTCAGATGCAAATGAATACAAAGTTCAAAACACTGGGGAAAAAAGTATCATCCCAATTATCCCTGTGTATACCTCAGCCTCTGCTGTCCCACTCAGCAAGCTGAAGTCCAAAGTCAGATTTTTTTTTTTTTTTTTAAATTGGAATTGAATAGTAATTAAAAATGGAGAGTTCCAGCACAGTGCTAGCAGTGTGATTTCATTTTAGCATTAAACAGTAGGTTTACTGGTAACTCAGACAACTGTCCACTTACAAAAACTCTCTTTAGCTCAGTCGCCCCCAAGGATCTTTGTCCTGAACTATGTCCAAAAAGCAGCTGCACAAGACATTCTGGCCAGTAACAAGTACCACTAGAAAGGACCCATATTTTCCCATTATGAAAATACAACTCAAGAGGATTTTTTTTTTTTTTTTTTAACAACCACATGCAATTCTTATTACAAAACTGAAGTTGGGTTTGCATCTGACTCAGCCTGGGTAGAAAACCCAGTCCTCAGCTGCAAAGCTGGTGATGCTCTGCTGACTCAAAAACTAGCAATTCCGTTCAGGTATTCTGCACAGTCAACAACTCCTCCTCACCCCCAAATGCCCCAAGTGCACTCAAGGTATGCTTTCAAAGCTTGTCCCCCTTGCAATTTCTGCCTCCAACTTCTTACCCTTTAAGTTACTTAATTCTTGGCATCTCCTGCCTCGTTAGGTATAAAAGTCCAATGTCTGAAGGAGGGATTTAGACACTATTACTGTAAATACCTGAAAGCCAGCGTGACGACCGGTGGCTTGTGCTTATTCAAAAATGTTACCGTGTAGCATCCAAAGTCTGTTGACATGGATCAGCATTGCGTTCTGCAAAATGCTGTAAAAGCAAGCAGAAAGAAAGTTTCTGTTGCTGACAGCTAACTCTTTTAAACTTGGAAAGTGATAAGCTAAGCGGTACATCTCCAGGTCACAGCAACCTTCTATAACAGCACGAACTATAAGCATAATTTTCTCACATCAAACAGTTTGAGGAAAATGAATCTGCTTCTTTATCTATTTTCAGCGTTACGAAACCATCATATAGAAGAAATAGGCCAATAAATGTATGTAGCCCACAAACACGCTTGTAATGTGGAACAGCTGAAGCACTTGATAAAAGCATCTGATGACTTTTGCATAATGCAAGTAATACATTTCCCACTAGAAGCTTTAAAAATCAAGCCATATTGCTGAAACAGATAATGGTGTAGGTGATGTACGTGACCAGCGGCCCGGGCCTTCCTCTCGGACAAATCTCTTACTGCTGTTGAGTATTACAAAATCCCACGAGCTGTGAAGGACATGAATTGTCCCCGGGACCTAAGATTCTGTGGGATGCTGTTAACAAGATAAATACGTTAGGTTTTGCAAACTCTGAAGAGGGGATTGCAAAGTATTAGCCCCAGAGGATTCTCCAGAAGGAGGTTGAGTGTTGCACTGCAACAAGGTCTGAAGAAAGGGTTGACCCTGTTGTCCTGTTAGGTTATGTATCTTTCCAAGAGTGAAAGGAATGGAAAAATGAGTTCAGAAATTATATGATATAGTTAGTTTCTTGCAGCTATAGCACGTCAGGTCTGAGCACTTTAGCGAGGTGAAAGACGGTCTGAAAAAGCACTTTTGGGAGGCTTGTTCAGTAAATTGTTTTTCCATGTCTTTCTGAAGAAGAGTTCCTAGTACTTCTTAAAAGTTGGCATGGAAGTCCCCAGGTACATGGATACATTCAGTACGTACAGCTACAAGAGCCATGGAAAGCTTTCTTCTATAGAAATTTGAGCACCTGAGGCAACAACTGCTCTCTAGTTTGGAAACCAAGCAGACACTTTTGTCTGTGTTGACTCCTAAGGGAAAGTAACGTGACCATCACAAGGCTGTGAGTTGCATCAATTTTCAAAGATATTGCTTTGAATTAACAGAAAAGTGAGTAGGAAAATTCTTCCTTCTGGAAATCTAGTTCTTAGCTGATTATTTATGTGTTGATATTCATTCTTTCCAAGTAAACAAAGCAATAAGCTCTTCTTATGAGCCAAATGAATCAACATTAGTGGAATGAAAATCATTCTCTTACATAATTGTTCTTCCCCTACGTCCAAGCCCTTAAAAAAAGGCCAGAAAACCCACCTTCGGAAAAAATTTGGCTGCAGTGCCCTTATAAATTAAAACAAAAGGAGTGATAAAATAATAGGGAGAGAAGGATTTAATCTTTCATTTAGAAAAAAATATGCACAAGGTTTTAAACATGCCTTAGAAAGAATTCTATACTCCAAAGGATATTTGCAAATAAAAATTACGAGAACATGCCCTAACTATTGGGTGGGCAAAAGAAATATGAAATCAGCAAACGTATCCAAAAAATATGGATAAATTAATATTTCCAGAAAACGAGCTTTGCATGCAGTTCTGGCACTGCCTCCGTACTCCAGGAATGTAGTCAATGTAGGAATCTTTGAGTCAGATAAAATCCAACCTCAAAATAAGAGGGAAGCAGGCCCTTAAATCACTTTGCCACATTGGAATTAAACGAGCCCACTCAGTCCGGCCTTCAAGATTGTCTCATTCTAAGAACGAAGATCTCCAGCAGCAACATTGACAAGTCACTAAAACCCATCCAACTGTATTTTAATCAGACGCCAAACTACCACGACAACAATGAAGTCTCTCTGTGAGTGATTTTTCATCGCCTGCAATATAAAAGTCAATAATGGTCCCAGATATCGGTAAAGTGCCATTTCTAGTAGACACAACTGAAGGGGGAATTCCCACTGCACACGATGCAGGACAACAAAGAGAAGTGTTCCTTCTCCTAAGGCTACGGGGAGGGGGGAATTGTTCTTCCAAAACCTTATGAGATTAGATGGCATCTTCAGATACCAAACTTTTTAACATGGTTCTGCTCCAATTTTATGACAGTTAATTATCAAGCACACTACACAGTGGAAGCCGCCTGTGAAATTCAAGAACAGCACAAGGTTTTTTATTTCTTGTATGTGGTCAGAGCAACAGGCAGTGGTATAACGTACATTAGGAAGAATTTTTCTTTTCCTTTTTTATTAGGAACATGAGTAACTTAGGAGTTTGCCAAAACCCTGTGATCACTGATCTTCTGTAAGGAACTGTTTCAGCCTAACGCATTAACGATGTCAATGAGAGCCAAAGCAAAGATCAACAGCTCACTGGCACTGTTGTGCTCTTCTCTAATATCTGACCAGCCTGCTGGCTCCTGTATTAGCCCTTATGTCTGTATTACCCCTTACGACTAAGGCAACTCCTGTTTTTGAAATGGAAATAAAAATCATCATCTTTCTAATGCTAAAATTTAAAAATCTATATGCCACTCTACAGCTTATCTTCAGCCCCACCCTTGGCCCAAACTCCTGAAGAGCTGTGAAGTCCCCTGGAAAGCCTTCACAGCCCAGCTTCACCCAGTCCCATCCCAGTCTCAGCCATCTGCACTCTCCCAGCTCGCCATTTCCACACCCAGGCGATACCAGGTCACCTACAACACACGTGCATCGTGTCAGACATGGGTACATACCGGCGATTCTGCAGAATTTGCTGCAGCAAACAACAGAAAGCTTATGGTAGCATTAGGTTTTTAGGTTGGCTGTGGAGGGAAAAACGATGCCTTATCTGGCATAAAGCCTACTGGTAGAAAGTTAACTCCTCGACATATTTCGAACTAGCAGAGTGAGTAAGTTTACACAAGCTCAGTGCTTTGTGTTTTTACTGTACCACCAGAACATGGCCAGAGAGTACACAGGTCTTATCATTACTGACTCCTTATCTTCCAAATCTTCTATGCGTATTTGATCCAAGTTCTTTGAGCACCCACTCAGTGTGTGCAATCCTGACCTCCCAGGACCGGCGATATTTACACACCGCAGAAACAATGGAGCCATTTGTCTCGCGAGCAGGTCTGGGAGCAGGGGAGACGGCTCTCTCCCTCGCTGGCCCCAACCGGGGCATTTGTTTCAAGAAACTGAAACGACTGAATTTCAGAGCCTTACAACAAGACACAATACCTCTTCTTTAACCTTATTTCCCTCTTCCTAAACTCACGCAAGTCTTCTCTAGCCACTGACTACAGAACGAACAGGAGAAAGACAAAAATATACCGGAACACATATACAAACAGTGTACATACTCTTAAATGACGGCAAGCTAATCCATGGGAAAGACTCACAAAACATGCAGTGTTCGAAATAGCAGGATGCCCGTAATACTTCATTAAGGATACTGATGATAAACTGCCTTTTTTCCTGGTGTTTCACAATTTAAATGCCTAGTCACTCGCTTTCTACATACTTTGCGAGCAGCGGACAGAAGGCCAAGCAAAGCCCACTTCTATTCTCACACATTTCCATTGAGCTCTCACTAAAAGTCACTGTTTTCCTAAATTGCTCCCAGAAATCAAACTGACATTTAATATCAATCTGGTGCAAGTACAATGTTTCCTCCTTTATACTAATTGTTTTTTTAAAGACTTTTTTCATCAAATGCATGATAGAAACTTTTGGAATGTACCCCTTGAAATGTCCTGCTGATTTTTTGCTAACATTTGGTAACAAATCTCATGAGAGCCTTTAACAGAAGTTAACAGTTTTTGCACGTGTCATACCGCAAGTCTTCAAAGCAGAAGTTTATAACAAAGTCTTAATGTGACTTTAAAGCTCCAAGTCCTTTTCTAGATACCTGCTTTATGTTTGCTGAGTGCCCAGAATGTGGCTGGCTCAGACCAGACCTAAGCACAAAGGCAAACTGAAATGACGCAGAACTTACTTTTTCCTCCTTTGTATTTCCTTAACAAATAGAAATTCAGCAGCATGTGCATAAGGAAAGTAATGCAACACAAGAAAAGAATCCCCCAAACCACAACCAACCAAAACCACCCACTCACATGCCAGTTGGTTTTTAAAGTGATTTCTACAGCTAACAAAAGGGACAGATTGGGAGTTCTGAAACACGAAGGCTGTTCTAGCCACGTAAACAGCATTACCTCCTGGGAGGCAACCAGCACGTATGCTTCAGAAAAGAAAAGAAAAGAAGATAAAAGAAGAGAAGAGAAGAGAAGAGAAGAGAAGAGAAGAGAAGAGAAGAGGAGAAAAAAGAACAGAGAAAAGAAAAGTCATAATACATATGTACCTCTAGAGATCAAAAGGAGAGTCACTATCCTAAGGGCAAGGACAGGCTGACAGTAACTTTATATGGCCTTTATGATCTACTAATCCTGAGTTGATCAGAACAGGTTGCTCAAGTACTGTGAAACTCTGTAGTATATTCAGCAATATCCTGCCTGCCCCTTGGGCCGTGCCCTCAGCTCTGTCGTTCCTGAGCATACCTTACCTCTGAAGCCGCGTCGAGGTCTTCAAACAACAACTTTATGGCTCTGCTCTACGGTGCTTGCACAACTGTACTCTCTTTTCGGCCCCGTATTTGTGTGGCCACAGCATGCTACTGCACCTCTGTAATTGAAATAAAGTGGTAGAATAAGGACCTTTCCAGAGCTGTACCAGTGAGAAGCAGTTCAGCCTGTAAGACTTACACAGTCCTTGTCTTTGGCCCAAAGTCTGGCTCCTCGGCAGCTCAAGCCAACGTAAATCAGCCCTTTCCTTCCAACGATGCTCATGCAGCAGCACAGCGAGTCAGCTCAAAATGAACCCTGTCAAAAAAACTGTTGCAGTTAGATGAGCTGCTGGAACTTCTCCTCCGGCAGTCTGACAGCGTTACTGATGGCGCAAGCAAGGACTGTCGATAGAAGGAGGTAGGACGGAAAGGCAGCAGGCTCCGTTTAAATCTGTTTGGGCCGCGGGAGCCACTCCCTGAGGCTGCCACATTGATTCTAATTTCTAGGGAAATTAGCTGCAGTCTATAGAAACTACCGCGACTCAGAATTTGTTTTTGTAAGAGGACCATATGAGCTGCAGTTATTGTATTTTGAAATGAAAACTGAGGGGAAACGTGACTTAAAAAAAATAAACGAGAAAAGTGAGTAAATGACTGCAATTGGCCTTTTAATGGATAAAACTCTTAAAATGTAGCTTACTTTAAAATCATACTGCATGACAGAATATGGTTGTTTATTTAAAACTCTTCCTTTGCTTAGGTCTTTGTATTATTTAAATTATCGACAATTACAAGGTATGGAAAGAACCATCTATAGCATTCCTTCTTGATACGGCCAAAACTTTTGCTTTCCAACTAACTCTGAAGTGCCTAAGAAAAGAGGAGAAAAGGTTTATGCTTGATTTGGCCATCACACCAGCTTGCTTTTACTGCCTGAAACACGAATAGCATGTCTAGATAACTGAACTCCGACAATTGGAAAATCAGACTAGTTAGTACACCGTCATTTTTTCTAAGCAAGGAGATCTTGTCGGTTCTACCCGTCAAGTGAGTTTGGGTCAGGTTGTTAAAAATTTCAAGAAAACAGAATAAAACATGTTCCCTCCATGGAGCAGACTTTCATCTACTTTCCCTGCTCCCAAGCACACCATTAGAGATGACAACACAAGACACTCCACAGGACTAGACTTAAACTATTCCAAGTCTTTTGCTCAAGCTACTGCTGCAAATGGGAATCGCTAGAATTTCAGTTTCATGGATTTCTTGGCAGATAAGATAGTATTTATGAGTTGCCTCAGCTTTCCTACATTTGCACCAATACAAAGTACGATTGGCAGCGACCCCATTTCATTACTCTTAGTTAGATGAGTCAGTAAGTGTGGAAAGAGAAATGAAATGGGCAGCTAATCAACATGAAAATCAGATATTCTGAGGCCAAAAAAGTATTTATATGCTGATGACTCAACTTTTGCAGCAGCGTATTCAGCAAGAACAGGAAATATACTATTGAACCCTCTCAGGACACCAACTTTGATGTAAAAGGCCGCGATAGCATGCTCTCCCTGCTCTGATTCAGAAAGCTGGCACCATAACCCTGGATTTCTGCAGAACATATAAGTGCTTCCAAGCTCATTAAAGGACACCAGAGAAGACCAGGCTTCTGCAGGATACATGGTAAGTAAATGTCTTTCAAAGACGATGGAAGGAAACACAGGTGACAAAAGGCTGGCGCTGCTTAACATCCGATGCGTCTAAGGCTCATCCACCTCTGCAGTGGGGGCATGCTGCTGCTTAAAGAGCAGAGTTCCTCCGTCCTTCTATAACGGCATGAAAACTCAGTACGTTTGATAGTGATTTTACTTCTTGTTTTAAACCTGTTAACCCAAACGCAGAGTTTACGTTGGAATACAACTGGTAACTATTCTAGAACAAACTTTCTGAACTCAGAAACTACAATTTGCTACAACCTTTCATGAATATTCGTACAGAGGCACAAGACAGCCGCTTCTTTACAACGTTTAGGAACTTCCTCTTATCTGATGTTCATTTTTCTTCTTGCACTGCAAAGGTTCCTTGGAGGAGGTGGTGAGAGCAATGGCTAACACTGCTGTCCTGCAGTGGTAATTCTTACAGCAGATATATGCTGGGGCAAGGCTATGAAATTATCTGCGTGCCTGATTTTAACATCACTATAAATTACTAGAAACTGAAAATTTATCAGTGGATTTAGATTAGTTAGCTTTGACAATTTTCAGTATGCAATCCTGGTAAATCTGTAGAGACAGTAAATTAGGCAAATGAAGCTAGGCTTCATTTTCTTGATCCCCTTAGTAGGGTTCCACAGGTCAACTGAGAACTTTCAGTTTAGGTTCAAATCCATATAAAAATTAATCCCGTCCCCCTACAAGTAAGGTGTCGATTGATGCAGGCTCACAGGCGATGCAACAAAACACAAGCTTCGTCTTAAAAAAGTAAAAGTACAAGCGAGTGATTTTGTTCAGCATTATTTCAGAGTCAGATAAAATAGGTTTTGGGAACAGGAACATGTGTTTGCAGAAAAAATATCCCGAAGAAAACCAAACCAAACGAAACCAAGGAGGTCTCTCTTTGTAGAGCTGAATGGGGAGGAGATACAGAAGTGCAGGAGGTTCAAATTTGTACCAAACAATTTCTTTCTGACAGAGCCAAAGCTGTTAACTGCTGTTAGGTTCCGTTTTATCCTTCTGCTGCAGACTGTCATTCAGATTGCCCTTTCTGCCTCCTAAACAAGCCAAGCAGGACAGAAGCAAATTAAGGCTGCTGCAGCATAACCAAGCTGCTATCTGTCTTTTTTTATTTCCTTAATATTACCGTAATACTTGGAGATTAAGCTGTCCCTTGAGTGGGAACATCCTTCTCTCTCTTACTGGTTATCTGTGTGGTTGACTCGGTAACTTGCTCACTTGTTTTCTTCTGCTGTCTCATACTAATACTCTGCAGACCATGTCCCACATGGGTCCTTATAATCTCTCTACACAGATCTTGTAGTTAATGATTGCTACATGTTGACTTTTACGGCTCATAAAGCCACTAGCGGATATGAAATTTAATATGTTCAACTGACATCAATGATGTATTTTATCTCTTGCTTCGAATTACAACATTTTGGGGGGTTGCAAGATTAAATATAATATAGCACAACAGAATACTGCTTACTAGCAAATGGGAGGTTCTGACATAGCCAGACACTACACAGTTAAAGGAGAGACACTCCAACACAATAGCTTCCAAGCATGGATACCTCTGGCAAATCAGCTCCACAGACTAGGCAGCATTCTTGTTTTCAGGGAAGCAGCCACTGTGCTCAGACTAACACTTACCCTTCTGAAGACACATCATCTTCCGTAAAACAAAATGAGGTGCTGAGAGCTTGGGCGAAGCAGCTGGAAGAAAGGATAAGAGACAAACGTAGGCTCACAGGGAAGGAATGGAGGTACTTAAAAAACCAACAGTCGAAGCTTGCAATCATTAAATAGCACGTATTATTTACCGAGCGCCACTGGACTGAGCAAGTTTCTTTGCCGGTCGCAGTTGCCCCATTTTTCCTCCCTTGCAGCAAGCAACATAATGCTTTGACAAAACAGGGTGACAGGTGACAACTAGTCGGCGTGCCCTCCTCCATAAAACGGCACAGCCGGCAGCCGGCGGCCCGGTGAGCTGCGCTGCTTTCCTCCGCCCGGGCCCTAGAACAGACCGCTCTGACACACCGCACTAACCCCAACAGTTAGCACAGTTGGGAAGGGTGTCTGTGCAGCAAAGCCTTCCAAGCACCATAAACCAGTTTTACTCTTCAGATTATACTGTAATAAGACCCTAACTATGCAAAGGCAAATTTGCCACGATGTCATGATTTCATCACATTAATTTCTCTCAGGCCCCCAACTCACGCTGTGTGTCAAACAATCACGACCCTTTTTTTGGTGCGCTTTATCATCTCCCAGCTTTTCCTGTAATCTGTAACCCATTGCCAACTAACCACTTGTACACCGGTCCCCACAACCACCATCCAGGAAGGGAGTAGACACAATATTTTATGCTCAGTTGAGCACAACTAGCCTGTTCTCACACTCGACGACAGATGGGACATTTAAAGCATGCAAGTTGTAGGCACAAATCTGCATCACACTCCAGTCACCAGCATGGAATGTGACTCCATTACCTACAACCAGCATCCAGCAAACCATCCAAGGCAGATCACACTCTATAAAACATCACGTTAACACCCGTCTTCAAGAAGAATGGCTATCACTGCTAAACAGTTTCCAATAAAATAAAGATTGTCAAAAAGATACTCAAATATTATCCTTCATTCATGGGACATGCTTCACACACCCCGTCTCTCTCCCGCAGTTAAAAACGTGCTCAAATCACCACAATCAAAAAGCAGAGTTCCTCCCTCTTGATCTGGTCATGTTTTGCCAGAGGAATTTTCATCCCTCTGGAAGGTAGATTAAGTATCTAGAAAAAAACCTCTTAAGGGTGCAAAGAAGAGATTTGAGATGTCACGGTGTAGTATTTAGCTTCCTTCTGAACTGCTAATGTATTTCTCTTTTGATGCAGCTACTAAGTAACACTCTCTTGTACTTAAACATAACTAGTCAAGGTCGGGTTTTTTTTTTCCTTTTCTTTCCCTCTCCGTTTCCTCTCCTCCTCAATGGTAGCTGTCTGCACATGGGGGGATCCCAATGTCTGGAATTTTCATGTTAATAACTAAGACTCCATGAGAAAGTTCAGCTGGGACTACCAGAGATGTATGACGTTGCACTGGCCGCTGGTTTTTTAGGACCGCGTATACCTGCACATCTTTACGTTACTGCTGCACTTCAATCTGCGCTAGTACATGTAAGTTAGTCCCTCGGGATTTTTCCAGCAGTACATACAAAATGCAGTTTACCCTGAGTGACGATACAAGAGGGAGTAACTAATGATTACAGGCAGAGAAAGTCAAGGACGCACCAGACAGATCTGATCTATTTTAGGTGATGATTCAGCTCTCATGTTGTTCCAAAAGAGTTTCTTGTGCTCTTTGATCATCACAGCACCTTCACCAATGGACCACATATCCTTACCTTCCTCTTTCTTACCTTCCTTTCCTAAGAGGATCACATGGAAACTTAAACACGTTACCTAACTGTTCTTTAAACTCCTGACATTGATAAAGGAGATTTGAATGAGAAGAGAGCTATGGAATGGAGAGAAGGCTGCGCACAAATGGTGAAAAGGTGTAAGAACGTGGTGTGGAATAGAGAAACAGAGATCTGAAGATCTTTTCTGCCATCGGCTTGGCAAGCTTTTTGACTGGAATACAGGCACTTCCATGACTTTTCAAATACTCAACTTGTCACAACATAGCACGAAGAGACCTACAGCATAAATGATCCAAATCCATAACCACAGCTTCCCCAGTGGGAGTTAACAGACTTTGGGATACCAGTAGGTGCAGGGACAGGACAGAATCATAGAATCCTTTACGTCGGAAAAGACCTTTAAGATTATCAAGTCCAACCATTAACCTAGCACTGCCAAGTCCATTATTATTTGTTACTTTTTTTTTTTTTGTATTGGGCTTCTTTAAAATTAAAATAGGACTATTCACAATTCGTCTCCTCTCCACCAGCTACTGAAACATCTTCACTTACAGAAAAAAGCATTCACTTCAATGTTAAGTGCATGAATGAAATACACAACTAAAAGACATTTAATGATATTTGCACAAATACTTCCCAGCAATCATTCTATTTTTAATTATCTAGTGGATGAACCCTGCCTCCGAACAAGTCAAATGGTGTTTTGCAAACAGTCCCTAACTCCCTGGGCTGTGTCTCCTAGTTCAAACCTGATTTGCAGCTTTTGCACTAATATTTTTCATTTTGCACCCTAGCTTAACAGCCTCTCATTTTTTTTCCTCTGTTTTTGATTTCTAAATGCTCTTTGTTTCTATCTATACCATCAAACACAGTGCACTCAAAATGTGGGGTATAAATATGTGAAAATGAAATTTGGGAAAGCTGCAAGCAATTTTTCCAGCAAAAAATACTACATGTTCAAAAATATATAAATAAAGATTTTAATAAGCCTCACACAAACCGGCACATGCCTACTCGTTCCTCCAAATTCTCAGAGCTCTTGCCTAAGACTTCTTTTATATTTGTCTTAGTCCCTGAACTTACACACAACTTAAAAGTTAAAAAAGATAGACTTGTTAATAACACACAAATGTTCATAGACATAACATCTTTACAGATATCCTCTGTGAGCAGATCAAGCCACTCTCCATATGTATTTAAATGTAGTGGAAGGCTGGAGTTTTTAAGTTGTCAGATCTGCGCCTGGGTAAGAGAAGCTCTATTTTCACTCTTCGAGCAGCGAGAGATTAGCAGCTTGAAATCACTTTGACAGTTTCAGTTACTCTATTGCATACCGCAGGGAATTTTAATTCCAACCTGTGAAATTGTAATTGCTTCTCAAGAAGAGCGGAAGGATTCTGGGTAATGGCCACAGCCAAGCTCAATGTCAGAGTTGCCAGTTGCTGCCACTTCAGATATTACTTGCTGTTATTCAAAAATCACTCCAGCTTTCCATATGGGAAGTTGAACTGGGGAGTGAAACTAAATTAACAGAAGCTGTCAGATGTTCAGAGATGTGCAGGCAATGATGTGACAGAGGTGGATGAACTCTCCTCAAAAGGTACCTTCTCCTTCTTTCTCTCTCCTGCTTTATAGAACAAGCTTTACATAGACCACATTTTTTATTTCATAGTCTTTTTCTAAACAAGTATACCGTTAATAGAAAAGCTACAATGCAAAGATTAAATGACGAAGTCCTCCAGCATCCAAAACCGTGCACAAGTAGGACATAAAAAGTGCACACTTCATGTTGGTCAGAAGAGATTTAAGGTGTCTTTGCTCTTCAAGTCGTGCGGTTTGCAAGATTCCTCACTGAAAACAGCCACAGAGAACTCAGAGCTACCACCGACGTTTAAGAAAAATAGCTGAGGTTTCCTCGGTACAAAAAGGAAATTATTTTTTTGCTTTAAAAAAAAAGGGCATTGACTGTAGTTTGCTTATTAGCAGACACGTTCTCTAGTGATCAGTGTGTCCACCCACGTGTAAGAGTGAGATTAGTTGACTGTGGGGAAACTTCTCCTGCAACGACCTCGTTAACTTGGAGTGCAGAAGACTTCCCACCCACTCCGAGGGCTTATAAAGAGAGAATCCTCGGGGGAAGTAAGCCTCAAACATAATGCCGATGTAAAAATTAAAACCACCACCTGGCACGGCAGTTAGAAGCATTCCGGGAGCCAAACGGCAGCAAAACCCACAGATCAATTGTGTTCAAGTCAACCCACTCCATGAAGTAGATACACTTTTACAGTTCACTCTACGCTCTCCAAGGTTTCCCAGGGGCCCTCACCAGCAGCCTCAAGCAGCACGCACTTTGGGTTTTACCTGAAGGTCCAGCTGAGCTGTTTGACCACAACGGACTTGTTCAGCTCGGCGGCTTTGCAGACTTTAATTGTAAATAAACCGGAACAAATGACAAACACTCTACTGCTCTACAATACAAAAGTGTCAAAAAGCCCGCTCAAAATCTAAAAGAAGATAACAAAATACTTGATAAACAACACTTCCTACTTATCAGGTTAAAGCTCAGTTTAAGAATATACTGCATCTGTGGGCAACGTCATTTACAAAGTCTTCTTCACCTTCTTTCTGTATATTGCATTATTTCTAAGAAAATAAGTCGGTCCCATTAAAGCCAACGATGCACAGAATCTAAATCACAAGCTTCGTAAATCTCTGTAACAGCTGATGCAATGAGTCTGTAATTGCTACGATTAGATAAGCTAGAGTGGCTGACAGAGAGAGTGCTAGAGGCACAGAACATATCTGCATAGTTTATTCCCATCAAATGCAAAAATTTGGCTCAGACATCATGATTTTGTCAACTCATAGTTTTCCTGAGAATCTTGTGATATGTGCTACTTTGCTGAAAATCTCAGCTCCCAGAGTCCAGTGGGTTTTTTTGAATATTTCAGATTTGTTAAAAAAGTAAATTACTGATTGTTTCATATTTCTGGTTGTAACAAAAAGCCTGAAAACACCAAGCAGAAGCAAATCAAGAGCACAGGTTATTTAAAAAAAATCTCATGAATTCTGAGTCTTGGCTCATGACCTTCAGTGGTTGCAATAAGAAATACAATATTCAAGTCATTACACACCTAATTTCCTGAAGACAGTTACATTTGTTGTTATAATTTACAGGCTGTACTGAAAGCATCATGGTGGAACTTTCTGATTAATTGTCCGTAACTACTAGGAATCCTTGGTTTATAAAGTACAAAACATCCTTCCTAGGGGATTATTCATCTGCACCGTAGGGCCACTGTATTGGCTTTGGCTGCGATAGAGTTAATTTTCTTCATCGTAGCTAATATGAGGCTGTGTTTTGGATTTGTGACCAAGACAGTGTTGATAACAGGGGGATGTTCCAGCTGCTGCTGAGCAGGGCTTGCACAGCATCAAGGGCTTTTCTGCTCCTCACCCCACCCCACCAGCCAGGAGTTGGGAGGGGACACAGCCAGGACAGCTGACTCCAGCTGACCCAAGGGATTTTCCATACCATATGACGTCATGCTCAGCATATAAAGCTGGGGAGAAAAGAAGAAGGGGATGACTTTCGGAGTGATGGCGTTTGTCTTCCAAGGTCATTGTTACATGTGATGGAGCCCTGCTTTCCTGGAGGTGGCTGAACACCTGCCCGCTCATGGGAAGTAGCGAATGCCTTACTTATTTTGCTTTGCTTGTGCGTATGGCTTTTGCTTTACCTATTAAACTGTCTTTACCTCACCCCACGAGTTTTCTCACTTTTACCCTTTCAATTCTTGCCCCCATCCCACTGGAAGGGAGTGAGCGAGCAGCTCTGTGTTAGCTGCCTACCGGGGTCAAACCACAACAGCCACGTAGGCAGCTCAGCTTCATCTGTGCTGAGTCCAACACAAAACATACTGGAAAAAAACCCCAAACAGTTCCTGCTCTTAAGATTTTAGACAGACTTTGCAAGTGGAAGTTTGGATGAAGATCCAGAAAGGTGACAAGGCATGAATGAACAAAGAGGATCATGCAGTCAGCTGCAGGCAGAACTGGGCAGAGAGTCCAGGCCCTGACTGATCAGCCCCATCTCAAGATGCGCAGAGATCCTGTCATGACAAAACCAGCTTGAAGACAGCAATTAGAAATTTTCAGTGTGCAAAATGTAACCTCCCCACTAATAGAGCAATATTGTCTTATATGCAGCATGATCCAATGCACAGCTAATATGAGATTCACATTTAGTTCTCTGACCATTATATCAAACCTCTAGAGACTGTATTAAATCCATCTTTTAACAGGACTCTACCACCAGAACTCCACCTTCCTATTCAATGATAAAAACTCAATACCTTTAAAACTATTTCTATGTAAAAAATAATTCTTGTTGTATTAATAAAGCCTAGTAACTCATTGTGAAGTTGAGAGAGGCAAGACGGCAAGCCAAAAATTCTTTCAGACATGACAGCAAAATCAATAGCAACAAATGACAAACTTTAATGGCCCAGCAGTGTTTGATTCTAATGTAAAAAGACACATATCAAACCATCACACTGCATTAAGCAAAATCTTTAAGAAAGCTTTAAATGTTCTGCCCATAAAAGGTTACCAACATCACTCAATAGAAAGATTTCTTATAAGCTTCCTGAGTTTCCTGCATGCAATTTTACCTGCTACAGCAGTTATGAAAAGAGTAAGCAATGCAAACGTTGCATCGTTTTAGAAAAAAAGAAGAGGAAAGATGCAACAAACTGTTCGGCCAACCAAGGATCTTAAATTTTGGCAAGATAGGTCTTCCTAGAGCTTATAAACATTCCCTACTATGAATGACAGGAAAGGCATAGGGTGAGTACAAATATTGCCCAATTTATATTACTTTAAAAAAAAGGAATTGTTGGTAAAAGTGTTTCCTTTGAAGATTTTAAACAGCAGTTTTATTGTTTTCATAAAAGCCTTGTTCAGTTCACAGTTCTGTTTTCATTCCTCTGTAGTAAAACATAACCAGAACTGCCAGGAGAGCCAGGCTGACAGACAGGATCTTCAGTCCACCTCCTCCTCCTTGCCACGGGAGCTGCAAAGCCATCCAGGAGCTGAGCGGCGTTTTCACTGGGATCTCAGCAGAAGGGTGTCCTTTCCAGTTTGTGCCATTCTGTGCTGCATGTCTGAACTCCTGTGAAGAAATGCACACGTTAAGACCCAAACTGTGTTATGTAGTTCTGACTGTACCTACCAAATACAAGTAAAATCTCCTCTTTACACCGAGGTTCAAATTAATATCCCTTTTCAGGACAAACAACAATTCAACCTGTACTGCATCATCAGCAGGTCATCAGATTTTCATACAGGAATCTTACCCAAGCCATACAAAGTCAATCTTTCTAATGAAAGTAACTGCCAAATCGCTGAAGCTATTCGCAACAGAAACAAATCTCCAGACCTCAACGTCATCAAAGAGAGTCATTTGATGATTATTTTTTGATTTGTTTGTTTTTCTTGCTATCTCACCACTCTCCCATTTTTGGCTTCAAAAGAAATGTCTAACCAGCGATAAAGGGGACCACAACACAACACTCCTTTGCACAGCAGGGCTCTTCTCAAGTCAATCAGCGTCTCCTGGTGTGCCAGCTCAGTGATGCTTGAAAAACCTCCCACAGGGCTTTTCCTTTCCCCTGACCCTCCGGAGGCAGCTGTGCTAAAACACTCACCTTCTCATTCAGCAGATTGAATCCCAGTTTCCTGCTGCGCCTGCCAGTACCATTCTCAACCTGACTGCAAGCACCGAGATCCCCCAAGAACGGGAGGGCTTTTAACCGCCGCACAAGTTACAGATGTTGAGTCACTATTTCAGCAGAAAATCCAAGTGGAAAGAAACTCTTCCGTCTTGCAACCTTGTCCGGTTCAACACACTAGCATTGTAGATACTTGAAAGTGAAAACATCTACATCTATTAAAGCTGTAATCTGATGGCATTTGCAAGAGGTGTAAGTGGTAAAGGTGTAATTCAACAAAGGTGTAGTGATCTTGCATCGTAAGATTCAGTATTTCTGTTCATAGTTTCTTTTTTTCTCCCTCTATTTCGATAATCTCTTTGGAATTCAACTGCGCTCAGCTGGATTTTTAATCGGTTTGAAATTTTCCAGTTAAAAAAAGGGTTTTGATTAATTAATTTTATTTTTTTTTTCTCCCTTCACATTTTGTATAAAGCAAGTCAGGCACTCAGAAAGTACATCTCTGGATAACCTTGTCCTTCCAAGCAGCTGAAACAGGGTCACATGAAAATACAGACCAGATGCCCGAGTCTCTCTTTTACCAAATGTATTTCTGGGCAAACTCAAAGAAATATCAAAGCTCCAAGAAAGATGCCTGCCCATGAAAGTGTGACAGCACAATTCAAGCTGTCTGTAACTGCCTCCTGTTTTCCATTTCAGGAATCAGTTCCATCATAGTAATTGGAGAAGGAAAATAATGATTACTCCTGGTTAGGTAACTAAGCATCAAAAGGACAAATGACAGTCTGGCGTAAGTGCTATTCTAACACCTGAGGTATTGTTGATTTAGATCACAATTCAAACAGGCAAAGGGTTACTGAACAAGTGACCTATGAAATGAAGATGACTTCTTATATATACTGTACCCAGAAAACCATCAACCGGGTAAATGGAGGAAACAGGTAAGGAAATTGGGGTGTAGTTCTCGGGCAGGGTAAGGCACACCACCACCACTACTCCAGGACACTTCAGTCTATATCGTTAGAGAGTATGTTATCGTCATCAAAGACTATGAAACTGCTTCATATTGTTATTAATTGCAATCCATTCCTAAGGTATCTGAAATGTTAGTAACTGGCCACAGCTATTTTATCTCCCCAAATCAAAGCTGATTAACCTTTGCCTGCAGAATAAACTGGAAACCATACAGCATTAAGGATTTTTTTAATATATGAATCAAAACTCATTTGCTATTTATTCTTTCCAGACATTTATGAAGTCTTTCTTTTCTTTGCAGGTCTCACAAATCTCTACCATTCTAAGGTGCATAATTTATGGTCGTGACCCGTTTTCACATGTATCGCTGGTACGTTAACACTGAGGCTAAGGTGATTTAAGAGAATGGATAGGGCTGTAAAAATACCAATACAACTAAAGGCTCATTTCTCTTCATATTTATTTTTCACTGATTCATAACTTTAAATTTGGCTGAACTACAATCAGACTCCCTAGTCTTTATTAAATATTTCTACACAGCTTGATAATCAGTAAAGTCCTGAATATTTACTTGTACGAGACTAGATACTATCGCTTAGAAAACACACAAAAAGGGTCAGTACCTCACAAACGACTTTATGACCTTCTCCTCAACGCTCCTCTTCACGCTCAGCCTCAGCTCCTACCTACCTGGACCTGTGAGACTGGGGACAGCCAACAAAACACCCCAAGGTACAACCTGTAAAAACTTTTGAGAGACATTTTTTTTTTTCCTTCGCCTTTTACTAACAGTTAAACACATTAGTGTCTCATGCATTCATTCGTGTTCCTGTGCAGGAGTTTTCAGCAGTGATTTCACTGGCACTTAAAACATTTCTGGTTTACGGTTTTTCTGTTTTCCAACAGAAAACCAAATAGTCTCATCATGTCGGTATAATTTTGATCATGAATAGCCTATACTGTTTTTTTGTTACTGTACTGTTTTCTCAAACTTCTATTGCGACATGCAATGCATATGCATTAGGCAGTGCTGCATACTGCCAGTAGGACAGATTTTAGAAAGGTTTACAAAGTTTTGGTGGTGAGGAATGCCTCTGGCCCCATGGCCAGTTGTTCCAGCGGTATTTCGTCTGAGTAAGTCAGCCTGTAAAGTTGTGCGGCCCGTTTTCTTCCTTACTTTGTCATATGTCCCATAAATTAGATGATCATACTGCTACAATAAACCCATTTTTAATTTTCTTTCTGTAGATGAGATTTTCTCTTACAGTATTTTACTAATATTGAAACTTAACTAGGTTGGAGGTACAATTCTCACAATTTCACTATGCTTTTGTTTTCCTTCTATCTTCTATTTTGAACTCTAACGCATTTGTTTCTACTGGTAGTCACATTTTCTCAATTGCTCAAAACTTTCAGATTTTCACAGTATCTCAGATCATGTAAGAGACTATCAAACAACTTACACCAGAAGTTTTTCTTTCAATAGATACATACGTGAAATACTACTCCTATTATCTTGCTAAACTGAATTCTTTACAAATTTTCTCATGGATTAAACTGTTCTTATATGGACAGAAAGACTGCAATTTGCAAACTGAAGTGACCCTTTTCTTTAAGATGTGCTTCACAGCTTATCACTTAAAACACTACGGTTCAAAAATGTGTATCTCTACCGATGACCCTGCCAGATATTTTCTTTCAAGAAAAGTAATGAATATGTTCATCTAAATCATGTTTTCTATAAACTATTCCCTAGTTTGCCCTAAAATTCTGCCTTGCAACACTGATGCATGAGTAATACGACCGGCTTCCTTGAAAATTTCCATCATTATCGTCACAGAAGATGCATTTGTAAAAAAGGGTACATCTGGTTCCCTGCTCCTTCGGAAAATGGCACTCTTTTGTCCCCCCTGCAATTCGTACAACAGCCTTTAAAACCAGAATAATCTCTTGGAGACACCTGCAGGTAGATGCCTCTTCCTAAGCGTGCAGCTCTGCAAGACCTGGCACAAAACTCTCCGTGGGAAGAGGAAGAGCTTTGCTAAGCTGACCACCTTCTCGCGCTTTCTTAAGCCTGAGCTAAGGGCTGAGTGGCCCTCACCGCAGTCTGGGCAACAACGAAGTGCCTGTCTAGAATATAATCCGTTCTTACTAACATACAAGTATCGTATCACCAGCTGTGCTAGCGAAAAGCACTCTGTATACGTACTTTTATTTGGGCAAAAAGCCCTTCTGAAGGCTCCATTTGACGAACTAGTTTTCAGATAAAGTATACAGTATATATTGTAGTGTATATTGCGTGCACAGAGCAGGAGGGGAGAGGACGAAGTGACAGAAACTAAACCTAAAATTAAGCCTTCTAGGGTAGACAAGGCAAATAACAAGAGCTTGTTTGGGCTGTCATATGAGCTCCGGAGTTTGCAATACTGCAGAGCTTCAATCTGAGATCCTCCCATACATGTTCTTTTCCCTAAAGCTTTTGATATACTGTGCCTTGAAGAGCTATCCAAGACACCTGCAGAAAAGATCTTTCATGTTTTGTAGGGAGGGGAGTTATCCACAGAAACCCAAGTTTATTAGAGCTCTTTTATGCACCTTTGGTGCAAAAAAACCTGGGTGGAGGTAAAGATCTCATTTGTTGAACCAGCGGTTACACCAATCCACTCCCTGTGCTTTCACACTTTATAGAAGTATTAATTCTGAAAGGCCCTTACTTGTACCTCTAGATAAAATATTTGCAGTGCATTAGCTTTTCAAGGAAAACTTCAAGGCATTTCTGTAATATTCTGAACGGACATAACTGGTGATATTTACTATACACCATCACTAGTCAGAGTGCAGCAGTTTCTTAAGCCGAGCTCAGAAATCATGCTTTTGTAGCTGCAAGACTTCGAAAGATTAGCATAATGATTCAGTTCAGTAGAATTTAGAATTAAATCCAAAGCCTCTTTTACCCAAAAAATACTTGGGAGGAAATCCTATGGTAAAGGAGTTTCCAGAAACATGCGTTTATACTAATTTAAGTCTTGATAGGCCATAAACTCCTTGGTAGACTTGTTAATAAGGAGCATTGCTCTCACTGAAAAGGACTGCGACGAAGGAAAAGGCACTCTAAGATTGAAACCTATATACTATTATTCAAAATGAGGGGAGGAAGAGAAATTATCAAACTGAAATGCAAAGACAGACACTTTGAGCTAAGCATCTTGTATTTCCATGGAGGCAGCCTTTCATCTTGTTTTGGCAGCCACAAAGTAAACACAAGACTTTGCTAATAAGGTATAATATAAATTATTAAACCATCCAGTGCATGATCAAATGCATTTCAGATTATTTTTTGAATAATTCTGCCTTGACGACTGCCAGGAGTAATATATTTTGTGTACTCTTGCACAGACCCATTGATTGCTGTCTTTCTGAAGCTCCAGTCCCAGACTTAAACTGCCGTGCATGAAAGAAATACATAATCACATCAAAACCTAAGCTTTGGCATCTGTCGATCACAGCCTAGCTTTTTGTAAGATCTCACTTCATGTTAGTCAACAAAGACATGAGAGCAACTCTTTAGCTCCGAGCTGAGGTTTTAATAGATTCAAAACATTTCTTACATGCAAATTTCTTTTATGGCTTAGAGGCACTGTTAGAGCTTGAAGTGTTAGCTAACTGCTGTGAAAAACTACTTGACTGAGCATATCTCAAGACAAATTAGACTTCTGAATTTTTTAGCCCAACCAAGTACACGTTACAGGCTCATACAACTGGCTTTAAAAATATGGACTTTTATATAATCATGCACAACAAGTCTGTGTGACAAATTAAAAGAAAATATGTTAAAATATGCATTACATATCCTACTGCGCCATTTGAAACTCTGGGCTATTACACTTTGGAGGCATTTTTCAGATTTAAAAAACAAACAGTTACTGAAGGTCACAGAGATTACACATCCAAAAAATATGTAAATTAAATTTTATTAAATAGTTCCGGAAGACACATTTAGTTCTGTAGGTATCGAAAGAGCTCCTTTGATTTATTACTTACTAAATTCTACCAGCCTTCTGCAAATGTGGAACGCTGATCTTAAAGCAGAAAATAAATGGCATACGTAATATTTTTTTCTAATGGAATTAACATGATAATTCCTGTAAGAAGTATCTCTGCCACCATATATTCCAACGAATGCACAGTGCCACGTTGTTAAGAGAAAATGCTGTCTACAGGCATGCTTGTGTCAGATGTTATCAGCTGCACGCCATTCCTAGGAATTCACTGATTCCAAATACACATGGAGTTTACTTACCCATTTTAAGAAATGGGAAACTTTGAAAAAAATAAATAAAGCAGCCAGGCACTTCTGCAAAGGAATTTCATACTGTTTCTTCTTTTTGTGTGCACATATACATACGTGTTTGTGCATGCGTGTGATGAACGACTGTATGCTTTAATACATAAGTGAGAGGATAGAACTAAGCTGAAGGATAAATACAGATTTATTATTAATTTCTCAGTAAATGGTCAGAGCCTTAGCAATAATTAGGATTCTTAATCTGTTAGCCCCAAATCATTACCCACTGAGGTTACAGCAAGAAAATAAATTAATCAAAGCATCTTGCAAATAGCTGCAGTCACTAAAACTGTCTTACTGTCTGTCATCAGATCCTAGGATAATTCAGCCTGCACCTGGTCCATCCTCCTGCTCAAAGAAGGGTCTGCTATGGCCTAGTTTGCTCAGGGATTTAATTAGTTGGGCTTCGAAAACCTCCAAGGATGGAGACTGCACAGCCTCTCTTGGCCTTTGTTCCACTGCTTGATCGTCTTCATGGGGAAAATGTTTCTCTTCATATCTGGTCTGGATCTTTCGTTTCAACTTATGCCCACTGTCTCCTGCCCTCCCACATCCACCAGTGTGAAGCACTCGGCTAGGTCTTCTCAATAACCCCTCCCCGTAGATACCGGGGAGTTTCTGTTGGGGTCTCCTGAAGCCATCCCTTCTCCAGGCTTGAACAAGCCTGGTCCCTCAGCCTCTCCTCACAGGCCAAGTGCTGCAGCCCCTGGCCATCTCTGTGACCCTGCACTGAACTCGTTCCACTCACCAATTCCTAATTTATATCCAGGTCACTACAAATGACCCAGTCAAGTCAGGTCACCAATACTCCTAGCAGCTCAAATACAAACATAAAACACATTTCATAATGGGAAGATATAGAGATTGATTGACCTTAAGCTCAGCTGCATCAAATCTGACAGTTTCTTCCAGGTTTGTCATCCCTTAAGGAGATGAGCTTTAACTAAGGCCTACCCCTGACCTCCATAGCAAGTCTGTAAAATCGTTTTTCTGTCCCAGTAACACTCGCATGACCTGTCTGATTCCTTTGGTCAGCATGGAAAAAACACCTTTCCCAGTTCTCAACTACCTCTCACTATGATTAGTACTACAGTCTCCTCTTGTCTGTCCTGTTTTCCTCCCACTTCTCCCCATTCCTCTCTTGCATCATCTGACCATATGGCCTCTCCTAATGAGCAAAAGCAGAGATGCCAATAGGAACACAAATTTGGAATGACATAGCGTGATTTTCTGCCCATGTCACACAGATCCACCTCTAGAACTTCCTCCTCCTACATTAACATTAAATTCAAACTTCAGTATTCCCATCTAAGAGTATAAAAGAAATCAATTCTATCTCTGCTAGTTACTGTTACCTGAACTTCCCACCATTACTGTAAGGCTCCACCGGTATTGTTCTTGACAGACATCTCTCTGCTGTCTTCCATCTTCTTACCTAAGGGTAGGCCCTTGCCTACCTCCTCCTTTTTCCTCCCTCCAAATAGTCTTTCAGGATTATTCCCTCAATGAGCCTTCAAAATTCATAAATCAGTTAAAAGCTAGACAGAAGGCTGAGCAACCAGGGCTTATTAAATGGCTTCCTTTTTGATGTATACTTTGAGGAGGAGGGAAACAACCAAAAAGATCAACTATCAAAAGAAACAGAAAGAAGAGAAACAAACAACCAAGAAAACACAAGCCAAAACCACCTCCAAAACGTCTAAGACACAGTCTCCTCCTGCTTTCCATTATACTCACTCGTTTCAGCCTGTTTCTCTGTATTTACCTACTAATGCTTCCAGTCAGGAGTCGACACTTTTTTTCCCACATATTTGTATTTTGTGCTGCTATTAAACTTAGCGACTCAGTACCCTCCCACTACACAAACAATGCACTGTCCAAATAACCTGTCATTCAAGGTCAGGAGCAAAATTTTGAAAAATACTTAGTGATATGTCTGGATTCTGAGCTTTTTTTAATTTTTTTTTCTGTAATAAGGTAGAGGGGGTGTCAATCGCTGGGCCGGATACAAGTGACGTGCAAGCTCTGGCGTTCCAGTCAGCGCCTGCAACCACAAGAGAACTGAAAGATCTTTTACGCAGAAAAAGTCTGTGATTTAAAAATCACAGTCATCCAAGTAATGACTTGAAATGAAGAATGAACCTAGCAGCACAAAGTGGACAAATTCAGGACGGGGATCTGTCACTATTTATCTCCCTGTGCATAGCACAGTTTTATGAAGGAGATGGCAGGTGCTTGCTCTGGGCACTTATCTGGTAATTAGTTGGCTAACACACAAATCTGTTTCCTAGAGATCGCCAGCACAGGCTTCATGGCTTTGAAAATACATTATAGTGAATTACAGGATGTACATTTACTTGTAATAACACTAGATACCATTTTTCAGTGTGCGTACACCATGGTCTGTCTTAGTAGATACGACTCCACAGGATTCCAGCTTGCTCCTTCTTTAAAGGTTTGTAGAGATTTTTTGTTGGTTTTTGGTTGGTTTTTTTAAAATAAGTATTTTAAGGTTGTGTTTACAATACAACGATTTTCCCAGTCTACTTTGTTGGGTGATGAAAGAAATGACAACGAGCTAGCAGTATGGGAATGTTCAAAGACTGTTGTACAAATGAGATTATTAAATGAAATATGATATACTTTTTTTTATAGCACAAACCTTCAGAGACCATCACCTTTTTGCTTTCCTTTTAAATCTTGAAATAACAATGACAATTATATGGAGGTCAACGGTAGCTACAGGCAAAGACACAAAAGGTTTCCATCAGAAAGAGCACCCCAGTAAAATGAATAGCTAGATCTGAAAATCTATATTCATGCCACAAGAACCACCAATATAACTGAATGATATCCACATATCAACAGTGAAATGAGTAACACTGCTTTTACTTGGAAGTGAACTCTTCGAGTATATATTAAAAGACTATCTTTAAGAGGAATTCTATACTCCCAAATGGTAGAAAGCATAAAATACTAAAAGCCTTTCTAACCATTGTTATTTGCAAAGAACACTGTGATAAATATCAAAGAAATACCTCAAGGGACATTCTCTTTCAAAATCAGGAAAAAACTTTTAAAGATCTTTCACATGGAGCAAAGCAGAATAAATTGACATATGTACATATTCTTGGCTAAAGCCTTCCCCTAATCCTAGAATATGCCATAATCCTGAATTTATGTTGTTTTCATTTATTCCTTCAGAACCGACCATTACAAATGGAATGTTCCAAGGAGACTTCAACATTGTAGTATACTTCAATCACAGAGACGAAGGGTACAGCCCTTCCTACACTCCAACTTCACAGATAATAAAGATGGTATAAAATGAGCATTTTTAATATTTAGGAAAAATACCAGTTTCCAGAATTTCAAATTCCATACCAGTAGGTAGCTGTGGGATCTATCTGCCTCCTTCATTTTACAGGTAGAGAAACAAACAAAGAAGGTTAAAGTGTCTCCAGTGCCATAATGCAAACCAGCAACCAGGTCTCCGCAATTGCTGTCTCAGATTCCAGTTGTCACCAGAAGCCAACATAGCCTCTAAAACCTTTTATCTCTGTCAAGTTTAAGTTTTCAATACATTTTCTTAAAGCTAGGCAATGCCTTCATATGTGGTCTCCTGACAATTTCCCTTACATTCATCTTCACAGACTTTTCTGCCCAGTATTAAACACCTCCAGTTCCTGGCACTGTAGATGCTCACCAAGCACAGCTGGAATCAGACCTTGGCAAAAAGGCGCATTCATGCAAGCCCGACATTTAACAGTTAATAAAGTGTGACTGATCTTGACCAACTTTGTGGGTTCAATGATAATACAAAGGTTTTCTTCTCATATTGTCACGGCCTCTTTCCTTTAAGCATCCTTAGCTGTTTTAGGAGGTCTCCCACAGTGCCAGTTAGGATACTTCTGAGCACCTGAGGGAGTGTCTTGAAATCCGAGTCTCCTTTTTAATTTCACACTCAGTCAAGTTCAACTGCAGTTAATGGAGGACTCTCTCATGGAAACATCAAACAACGGTTACTTTCTGTGATTAGCAAGCCTAACTGCTCTAACATAATCTCTGTATCCCCAGTCTCTACAAACGATTCGTCAGCCCCTCTCCACAATAAAGATTACATGAGAAAAACCTTTCTTGGCTTGCTGCTTATTTTATGCTAGATAATCATGATAGCACCTTGGCACTCTGTCTAAGACATCAAAGAACAGTAAGCATCCAATCTACAGGCTGTAATGAATATCTGCCCTCAGGAGAGCATTCGTATCATTCAGAGGGTGGTCCGACTAGACAACCAACTTCTGTATCTGTAAAGGATTGAAGCGCGTAAGCACGAACTTGCGCTCTATCACGGTCAAATACTGACAATTTGTACCTCAGCTGAGAGCCTCCAATGAATCCACCGGACCCACACAGCTTTTACACGGTGTGCTCTATCAGGTTGTGTCTGATAATTCCTAGGATTAGCTCCTGAGGAGAAAATCTGGAATTAACCATGAAGTAACAAGGATTAATTTCCTCTTTTTCTTTGAGACTTCATACACTGGAGTTAATTTTTCTTAAATGCTGAATGGTCAACTGCTGCATTTTGCTTGGACACACGCTATGAAATTTTAGTAATTTGTAAATACCTATTTCCAAGCATTTTAAACTGATCACTGTCAAATTTGTTCACTAGACTAACCTTCTAGAGGGCACTCTGAACACCTGCCTCATCTCCATCTGTGAAATGGGAAGACAAAAGCTGCATTTCAAGAGGATAATGTAAAAATAAACTTGTTACTGTTTCTGAAGCACTCAAATTTAGTCACGGGGGTCATAGGAAAGGTTAGAAAGAAATTAATAACTCCCTTGAGAGTGAGGTTTAAACAGCATGTAGCAAATAACACTGCTATTACACAACAAACAATGAAGAGGAGAAGTATCTAACAATAGCTTATTAAATGAATAGTCTCAGCTCTGTGCACAGAAGGAAACAAATCTGCCTGCGTATGTGTGAAAATAGTGCATAAGCACAGAACTAAAGGCTGAAACACAATACAGTTGGCACTTACATGGAAAAGAGGAACTGAAACTCTAGAATTTCCTTAGTTCAGAGTACTTCACTTTATACTCCAAATAGTCTGCGCGCATATGTACGTGAGAAATATCATCCTTAGTTTCTTCTGGTTATCACATATCCTAAGTCTTCAGTGTCATTGCAGTGTTACACTTTTCTCTATTTAGAAAAGGATACTGGTCTGTGGAACACAACCCATAATATTTTAATACAGCTTTCTTTGGTGTTTTGGTGTTGCTCTTGTCTCTAGGTGAATACAAGTATTAAGTGGAATTGACTCTCGAGCAAGTGGTGTCCTCGATTCCATTTCATTATCTCTGCCCAGCCTAGTAACGTTTGAGCCTACTCACTCACTTCAAGGCCAAGGCCCAGCCTCAAGAATCTGTTCTTTGCCATCACCCTACTGACTAGCCTGTACTCCTAAAACTCCAAATCACATGCAACAGTTACACAAACCATCTCTAACACGTTTTTGTCCACAGGGCAGTCAGAGAAGATGGGGAAGACATGGAGATGAAGCTGTGGGTTTTGCTGTAGAAACATGGAAGGAACCAGAGGACCCAAAGCACGGGAAGCCCAGGCTTTGTTAGTTCAACTACTCACTTGTTCATTCTCTAACTATGAATGCAGCTTTCTCGCACAAAGACCGTCTCTGCTTTGTGGCACTTCAAAACCAACTGCAAGACTAGATGAAAACTGGATAAAAAACAAATATGAAAAGGAGGGAGGTGGTACTGCTTAGCACGGGGAACAGCGTTTCAACAAATTACCTTGCTCATCAGTATTGAAGAGTCTACACTTACCACTTCTCCCAACCTTTTCACAGCTGAGGGATCTATCTGGTTGGACGCTGCCATTGTATAGCAATGCAAGATACGAGAACGATTTTACATAGTAAACTGTTGCAAAGGTATTTCTTTTACTTTCCAGATTTGCCATGTTAGGCCTAAATTAAAATGGTAATGAGTTTCTATCAAACATAGTATCAGCAGTTGTAGGCTATTTCCTTCTAAGTGAGGAAAAAGTGAGCTTCTTATGACAGATTCACAATCTTTGAAAGGCATTTCACTCACCTCTACTTCTCTGAAACTCCTAAAATCTTCCTAAAATTAGGTAATATTAAAATACACCACTTTCAGGAAAAGAAATTAAGAAAATCTGCGATAAACACAAATAAAACAGAAGACAACCTGAAAATGGCAAACATATACACGGTGTCTATAGGGGTGAGAAATGCAAGCCCACAGGATGACAACTGTGGGGCTTAATCTAGTCTTTAACAAATTGATGGGTTTGGATTTTAAAATGCTTCATGTCTCCATACAAAAGCTTAACAGCACTACAACAGGTTTTTTTTATCACACAAGATACTCTCTCCCAAGTATGACTCTAATTCATTCCTTTCCAGCTATTAAGAGCTACACATCTGGCTTTCCCCTGTGGCTCTGTGACAAAATCTGATTATGCTACAGAATCTTAAGCACTCCTTACTGAAAAAATAATGAACTAATGTTTCTTTGGACAGAAATACATGTTGAATAGCTGAAAGAGGAAAAGAATTCCTGTCACTCTAAGCACTGCTTCCATTATTTTACCAAATTAAAGTTCTTGTATTTAGAAAAAACTATCCCTGTCAGAAATGGATATTCACAGCCATCCTTTTTGTATGATAATTATGTTATCTGCACTTATCAGAGATTTTGCATGTGAGAATAGCAAAATAGTTTCCGTACAGATAAGATAAAGCACAGTCAGCCTGACCAAAATGACTTACAATCACATACGAAGTCATGTCAAAACAAGGATGAGATTTTTAAAAAAATCCTCTACTCCTGATAACAAGACCCTTTCTTGAAGACCAGAAATCCATCTGGTCGATATTATGCATAGGTAGTTTTCGTAGCTATGTGATGTTTTGACAAAAAGAGCTTAAATGTACTGCCTACACATCTTTGTTCCATCAAAAGTACTTTCGCAAAAATTTCCAAGCCACCCCAATCCAAAACGGAGCATTTGTTCAAGCTCTGCCACAGGGTATATATCTATATAGCTATATCTGTAGGATATAGCTATAGGACCCCATGGTTATTCTGAGACTAAAGAAAAAGAATATTAACTTCCATGGGGCTTTTCCTTTTTATTTTGCATTTGACATCTGGCCCTCCAGGCAGTCGGGTTTCATTCCTTTCTCTATTTATCCATCACACATCCATCTCATGTTGTAGTACATGGGTGCTCAATCCTTTCTGAGACACCACATGAGTCTACCGTGAGCCTTACACTACCACACCTTGCCAATCACACACCCAGACATAAATTCATCATGTCACTAACAGCTATGAGTTCTCCTTCTCCACACATCACATATGCTCCAACGTGTATGACGCTGACCTGACGGTCGCTGGAAAAGAGGGCATTGGATGGTACCTAGTGTGGTAGCTGAATTCTTCTGGCAGCTGCAGGTTGTCCCAGGCAAGAGGCTGGCCATTGCTGCAGCAGTATCTACACCCATCTGGGGAGAGGGCTTTTTTACAGGTCAAGCCTCACAAAACAGTGGTAAGGCCAGGTAAAGAGGCAAAATGAAGTGTGTCATACTGAAGCCATTGATAGCACAGCAACATCAACATTCATTATAGTATTTGTCGACTTATGTTGAGTCAGAAGCTGGGAAATAATTATTTTCTTATGGAACGATGAGCTACGTAGGTCAAACATGGTCTGCCTTCAGGCCCTTAATTATTCTGTGTGATTGTCATCACCAAGAACAACTAAAAATGAACATTTCTTTTTAAGAAACATTTATTACTGAAAATTTTTAAAATGTATGGTTTTGTTTTAAAAATTATTTGTAAGACCTTCTCTACAATTATGAATACATGAGAAAAATCCATATTATTTCTTGCATACCTTGACAGCTTAGACCACATGTAGCTCAACTTCGGTTTCGACTTTACACCAATGTATCCTAATTAAAAATGACTTCATGCCAGCGCTTGTGACCTCAACAATTAAAAGCTGAAGCACCACTGAAGTACATACATCTTCCTCACCATAATTCCAAAGTCTCAGGTTTTTATAGTATCTAGGATGGAAGAAATATGTTCTAGTTTTCCCAAGATCTTAATTTTATTATTACACCAAACCTGGGCTTTGGTCCTGACTCCAGTAAAAGAAATTAAAGTAAATATGCTGAAATTTTAACATCCTCTGGGCTTGAGTATCAAACACAGGAAAACTGTACTTGAAGTCCTCTGACTTTTTTGGAACCTCAAAACATGAAGTGTTTCTGATGCACACCTGCGAATCCGCTTAGAGCAAACTCCCAGTGAAAATTATGAACAAGCTTTGGAATCTGTTCTGATGAAAAAGAATGGCACAATACCTAAAAGAGCACGCAAACAGATGGGAGTGCTCATTTTACTTTAGTGGGAATGTATATGGGATTTGGGCTATCTACACTAACCGTATCATACCACCACCACAAAGCCTCATGCTATACTGACTAGATCTTTCAGTGCAATATTCCTCCTTCCCAGTGCTGGATCAGACAATTACATCAAATCCAGCCATACTTTCCGGATTTTAGCTAGTATGAGTGACTTAGCTTGGCATTGGAATAAGTCAGTAGAAAAATCTTTCTGCATTTTTCAGAAGGGTTCTGACATTTGAAATAATAAATTAGAGGTGTGGGAATCCTTCAAGTCATTTAAATACACAATGGGAAGCAGTCAGAGGAAGGTTATCAAGATTGGTGTACTGTACACTAACCACAGGTAAAGCTGTCTTTGAACAGCTTTAATGAAGTGCTTAAATAATTAGTTACTTTTCTAAATGTTTCTTTTACTTAATGGTCTTTGACAAAGCCCACAAGAACAGCTTGCTTTGGAACTTGGTACAAATAAGAACTGAACCTAAAGTTAAATAAATTTAAGAGTCGGGTCTCATGAAAACCTTCAACGCAACAGGCAATGAGCCAAGTTTCTTAGTGGTAGAACGCAAACTTCTAAAGTGATTATTCCTCTCCTAGTTTGAGAGGACTCCTTTAAAAAAAAAAATCTTAAATCTTAATCTTAGATTGGGGGAGAGAATGTAGTAGGAGGGTAAGGGTTTATTTCTGTTGTTGTTTAGACCAGTAAATCTGCAACAACTTGCATTAATGGCTAATGGCATGATCAAGACTTTGACCTGATTCCATGACAAAGGATCTACAGTGAATGTTAGACTTGATATGGAATACAGCCTGTATAAACACAAAGTTACTGTACGAAGCCTTTGAAGAAGCCCTAGTTTACTAAGCTTGCTTAGATACGACAAATTTCTGAGGACGGTCTTTAAGGATACAGTCATTCTAATATATTTAACAGGGTCACAAGTAAGTTCTTTGGATATCTCAGTGTAGTTAGGAGTACATCCTTGGTGGACTAAATTTAAGGTTCTGAATTTCGCATTCACTTCACTGAAGTATGGCATTCAGATATTTTAAGATACCTTTTCTCCAATGCAGCCACCAAATAGAACCTCATCCTTATTACTGAATTGGAAATTAATTGCAGTTAAAGATACAGCCATTGTAAATTTGCCTTTGAATTTTTATATGCAGACATCCCCATACATAAAATATAATTTAATACTGATAAAAGCTTAAAAAAATTGTTTCTTTCTCCTACTGAAAAGCCTTTTTCCCTTTTTCTTTATCTTATTACCCTTGACACCACAAAAAAATCTGTAATGTTACTGACAAGTATATTAAAAACACAAACGTAAATCACTATATCCAAATATTATCAAAGTCTGAGTGAGAAACTATGATCATGAATGGATTTCAGTATTCTACTTTGACTCACAATTAATCCTCATATTGCTGGATCAGTTCAACACTTTTAATAGATTTGTCAGGATAAAAATAATGTTATCTGCAAAATTTATATGTATCTTAGTAAATTCTCATTATCATAAAGAGAATCAATAAGAACACAAAGGATGATGTTTAGACTATTACAAAACCATTAATCTACTGTGAATCTAATAAAATTTTTTGAACATGTAATAATAGTAAAGGACACAGAACACCCTAATTTGCCTTCAACGTGGTTTGCTAATTTCTTTGAAATGAGATACACTTTTTAAACAGTTTTAAGTTAAAATATAGCTTAATCTCATGACTGTAATGTTTATTTGCCTTCAAAACAATCTCAAAGCTAATGAACTCTCTTACTTCAATGCTTTTGGCAACAAACATATTTCTAAGAGGCAGAAGTTCAACGTTCCAGTATCTTGTATACGAAAAATCAAATCTCCTACTGACCTTTCATTTGGTGATGAGGAAAGCTATATCAGCCCCCCAAACCTCTATTTCCTCTCCTGAGCTCCATGTGCCTTTTTCATGCCGCCTCATTTAGGTATTCATGTAGAAAGACTACTATGATTACAACTTCGATAGATAAGGAACAGGTAGAAAAATCATTCCTCCAACACATAAATATCTCATGCCTCTGTGTGTTTGCTTGCAGGGAAAGGAGAGAGACGGAAGGAATGGAGAGAGCAGTACTGCCTACATGAGTTTTTTGGTGATCCAAAGAGTAGTAATAAAATGAAAAGAGATGACTAAATACCACAAGTAAAGATATAACACGTATCTAGGCTGAATATCCTTCAACTACCTTTCTGTCAAACTCTACTGGAGAGGTATAAAAGTCAAACCTATAATGCTTTTTGCTGGCACGATGAGTTGGACACAGATGACCTCCAAAAGAGCAGAAAAATTGTCAGAAGTTGTGGCTGCTGCATTTTGTTTCCCCTGAAAGCCAATTAAAACCTAGTGAATTTATAACCTGGTAAATTAAATAATAAAGCATTGCTAAAAACAAATGCCTTTTGATTCTTTCCGAAGAGTCTCTTTATTCAAGCTCTGATTGAAAAGAAAAAATATTTTAAAAGGAACTCCTAAATATTACTGGGAGCACCAAGTAGTTAAAATTACCACGGCTACACACTTCCAATTTGTCCCGGTGCCAAGGGAGAGCAGAACCCAGGCACTCATCCCGCAGTGCGGCATCAGCAGGTCAAGCACTAGAAACAATACACAAAAATGGCAGAACTATTTTAGCACTTGGGGTTTTACTTCTGGAGGCAGGAGGGGTAGAACATTTCTGTTTAACCTTCGCTCATTCTCCAGAAAATGACTTACAGTTGAATCATCTCAGTCGTTACTATTTCCATTTATTGCATGCACTGCACAGGACTAACATAATTAGGTAATTTAAAGTGATTAGACAGTGACCTTCAGCCAAATAACACTGTCTGTTGAGGAAATGAAAAGTAAATAAACTAAACTTCAGATCTTTTCACCTGAAATGGACTTAAGAGAACATTTGTTTGAAAAGCGGCTATGCAATATGTGTTGTTTCAGCTGAGCTTTGATCACTGTAGTTGAAATTCAGCCCTGCCAGAGGGATGGGCAGAAAGACAACATGCCCATTAAATTAAAGACTTCAGGATAAAACGACTTGGTGAAGGTCTTATGCTGGCTCTTCGGTTGCTTGCCTTAAACCATCTCTATGTATTTTAACCCTCTCTGCACTGCAGAGAAATGTTTTGGATCAAAGAACTACCTTCTATTCCAGTTTGCTAGTCAACAAATGATTGTTGGCTGAAGTAAAATGTTCGTAGAACTACAAAAGGCTGGAAACAAACCTAAGAGGTCACCTAGCCCATACCCATGACCCAAGGTGGTTGACCTACATCTCAAGAGTTTCTCACAGATATTTGCAAAGCATGATCCTAAAGACTAGCGTTTATTAAAATTCCCCAACCACTACAGGTGATCCAATCCAGCGCTTATCTAAACCCCGCAAGAAAAAAAAAAAAATCTATTCTGCCCGTAAGAAAGAATCCATCCCAAATTTCAGATTCTAAGCTGAGAAACATCTGGCTTTCAAGGAGAAGAAAAATTTAAATCAACCCAATTCCCCAAACAAACAAAGCCAACATAGCACACAGATAACATGTAGATCATGAAAATCAGCACCTAAGGAACAGCACGTTACAAATTTTTGTCGTTTTTTCAGGGAAAAATGAGACTTTTGAAGTTCCTTTTTAAAACATCCATAGATGGCATTGAGCTCCACTCTTAGGAAGGAAATTTCTTTTTTCTTACGTTAACTTTATAGTGACCTTAGTGAAATAACTGAAGAAAACATAAGAAAAAAAAGATTAATTAAGAAGGATTTAACACCATCTTTTATGACCTCTATTTACAACCAGCAGGGAACATGAATAACACATTAAAGACAATAAATTAATACATGCAAAAGCACTAACTACTTCTATGCCTCACGCTACAATCACTTGTTTCAGAGAAAGAGGGAGAGTGAGCAACCAAGCCAACAAAAGGTCCGTTCCTAAGAATGCGAGAGAACCAAGTAGTGCACCATATTTTCATGAAGTATTACCTGAAAACTATTTTACATTGAACATGTTCCTTTTTTTTTTTTTAATCAGGATGTTTATCTTAAATAGAAACTTCCCCACATATTTCTCAAATTGCCCCTTCTTGGATATCAAGACGCAAAGATCCCTTTGCAAAGTAGCTTTCTGAGAGAGGCAAAAGGTGCATTTTATTTTACTTTATCTTTCTTCTTTGGAAATTCCAATCTTTTATTAGTATTTATCATCCTTTCTATAGTTTCTGTTTCTGTCATTTTATGAAAGATTCCTCTCCTCCACCTCTATGTCATGTTCTGATCCAAAATTTGCTTCCTCATTCTCTTTTTTCCCTAAATCTCTAATCTCTAGTTCCTGTTCAGGAATCAAATTTTCCAGCACTTTGAAACTCCAGCATATGTAAAAACTGTGCTTAATAATGACTTCAGTTTTATGCACACCTTCCACATTTCCTTCCAAGTCCTTGAAGGAAGTTTCCAACACAGAGATCTCAATTCTGCCATGATTTCTTTCATTTCTGTTCCAGCAGAAGATACTTTCTTCCCTCTTCTCCATTTTATTTTGCCTGCAAGTGAAGCACCCCTTCTACCTGAGATCAGAGAGTTCCCTTTAAGCTATGCTTTGTTGACTCTTCTTTCTGGCAGGCTATAAAGAAGTGTTTGATATATGCCATCTTTCCTGTTTCCTAACATCAGAAAAAAGGCTGGGTAATGTTCAGGGGTCATCTTTTGCCAATGTAACCAGAAAATACTGGTGGCTAACTGGGAGACCAGGAACATCAAATTTCATTAGCAGCATCCAGAAGTACAATGCTATAATAACCTAACTGCAAAAAAATGAAGGCAGGATGGAGAAAACAAAGGAACAAGCAGACTGAGCAGGCAATTGCTTGCTAACTGAGAATCAGCAGCTCACTCCTCATTTCCTCAGAAGACCCCAGTGACTCGAATGGCTATGAGCTTAACGGGCCAGCTGTGGATATTACCATGGCCTGGGAGCCAGAGAGATGGGGACCAAGATCCCAGAGTCACCAAAGGAGATATTGCAAACGGGCACTGCTAGCAGGGGTCCTTTGCAGGGGAAGCGTTAGACACGGAGAATGTTATCACACAAACCAACGGAAAACAGATAACCAGAAGATGGGCCTCTATCTGGAAAGAAAGTCAGTCATAGATGCATTATAGAAACAGGAATTATCAACATAAAATAATCATGATGACATAATTAAATAGCCTGCTAAAATTTTTTTTTTTCTTGCTTAATTTTCCATCTGATTAAAATTTCCCACCAAAGGCCTTCAGACTTTCAGGCTTTTGGTTTTGGTAATGCATTACAATTCTGGCAGCTAGCCAGTCTTTTATTTTTATCCCTCAGTCCTTTGGTCTCTTCCTCATATACTTCTCATCTTGCAATATTTTTTTTTTCCTCTAGTCACAGAACATATGTAAACAACTAGAATTATTTTTGGAGTACAGAAGCATAACATACTCTATTTCTGTTTCTAACAAGAGATCACATTCTTGCAGATCCTTATTTTTTTTCAACGATTAGGTTTGGGCAAACATTTGTCTGTAAACAGGATATATTTATTAGGTATTTTACTTCATGCTGCTGAGAAACTGTCAAGATCCCTAAACATGGCCAAATCAAGTTAATAAAAAGAAAAACATTAAAATGTTGTTCTAAAATTAAATTACATTCAGACCATTGACACACACTGCTGACTTTTCAAAAATATTTATTATCCTATGACAATGTACTCAGCACTATGTGCACTGCAAGCCCACCTCCAAAATCTCAAAGACTAGTTTACCAGAGCACTCGAGAACATCGCAGACATGCTAAATTGCTTTACTGAATCGCAAAATGCCGACGTACACCCTTAAAGCTTTGTCAACTCCAAGCCTACCTCAATGAAAAGATCACATCTGCAGCATTTACATTCTTCTTTTTTTTCCTGTGAAACTTAGAACTAATTCTTGATCAAAGCTTCGAAATATTTATTCACTGTTATTTGTAACTGCAGTTAGTAACTCATGATATGCTTGTTTTGTCTGAATGATCATTTTTAACGTTACCGTCACTACTTTTTAATGCCCAGGCCACATATATCCTACGTTAGATTCACTAGAACCAAATTCAAAAATGCCTTAACACATATGTTCATGCTTTATTGATTCAACTTTCACCTATATATCCTCTGCTATACATCTTCTAAACATTGTTCTACTACTGAATCAGCAACTGCACATTTTAAACCTAAATACATCTATAGTAGATGTAAACTTCTGAGTTAATGGAAATTTCCCCAAAATAGGCCTCCTGTAAAATTGTGCAACTTGGAGCCATCATTCCCTTCTGAAGGGCTTTTCTAAAAAATTCATGCTGAAGTAAAAAAAAAAAAAAAATCCGGGCAAACACCTGTGCATTTTAATACTTAATTTGTCCACTACATTCAGTAAGTCTGATCGCTTTGGCAGTCTTTTAACCTGAGCCACTGACTCCAACACTCCGCTGTCCCTCCTGTCCCAACTTCTGCCACAGAGCCTAACGTCATTGAACGTCAAGACCTGATTCTAAGCCCATCTACTCAGTCACAGTTTCTTCCTTACAGGATAAAACAACTGCTAAGACATTCTACATCATTAATACATTAATGGACAAACATATTAGGTGTGTTTTTCATACACTGAAAGGCCACGATTAAAAGATATGCTAGAAATAGCCTGAATTAATTCTATCAGTGTTTGACTCCTCATTTGGCACAGACAGACAAGGCATGAATACTTTACGGAGTTTGTAAATTGTCCTTCGTGTGACATTTTGCATTCCCTATTTTCCAGTCAAATCCATTGATTCCAGTTGGTGACCTATTTCTTGTACTTCTTTGGACCAATTTGTCACCCCAGTTATGTGGTCAAAAGGGTGGGAAAAAAAAACCCCAAAGGCCTACAATTGTTGCTTCAGACACACCATGATGTTGCTTGTAGTGCTCCCTCTGAACTGGTCAGAAAAAACTATTGAAGGACACGTAGGCAGATGAGAAAGAGAGCACACAATTGCAGATGAGCTCTGATTCTTTGGAGGTAATTCCTCATCACAGCATCTATAGAAGTTTCTTCTTGCTTAGGATGGGTTTTTGCAGCTCGCTTTGACATCCTCACATTATAGTGCTCTCAATTTTTCTAACTTAATCTTTTTAGCCGTATGATTAATTTCCTTAAAAACTGTACAGTCTTGAAAGCTTTCACTCTTTCTGTGAACATTCCTCATTAGAGAGAAGTACAGCTGTAATGTATTTTGAATCATCTTTTATATTGTCCTATGCAAGCTAATGAAAATCCTGTTACAAATAGTAACTGATGCCTAGGATACACTACAAAACCAGCACCTTTGTCACTGCTGTAGACTGTCTACAACCACATTATAGCCTTGACTCAGCAATCTATCCCTCTTCAGCACAGTACTTGTGCAACACGGTGAACCGTGAGGTGTGCACTGCAGCCCCGGGAATATACACAGTCATCGGGAAAGAGCCAAGTGCTTTGTTGAATGGAAACGGACTGAAGGAAGAATTTCTTCACTGTAAGAGTCGTTAGGCATTGGAAGGGGCTCCCCAGGGAGTTGGTGGAGAGGATGATCTCTCATTTTTAACATACAAAATTTCAGTCAACACTCTGCTTGCTTGTTCCCATGCTACAAACTTCTGGCAGCACGTACTCAGTTTAATGACAAGCTTGGTTCTGTTCTAGCAGATTATTAAAAAAAATGTTCTGATGAAAAAAATCAGCTGTGTTTAAATAGCTAGATAGTCCAACCAGATGATTTGAGGGTTTTGGCTGTTTTTTCCTCTTATGGGCCCTTATCAGGCCAATATACACATACACACTGATGGCATTCAAAGGAGAGTTTAGCAATGTGTTTGTGCTTAAGGTTCATGATCTGCCAAACACATTACAGTAGGTGCACTATTGTTGCTCTGTGTTTCCAGAGCCAGGCTTATTCAAGAGACCGAGTAGCTTAGCTTAACATTAGTCGCCTAAGGTATGCACTGATTATTTCTTTTAAATACGACTACTTAGAACTTTAACAAGGATGCATATATACTTTAATACTTGTCAACAATTTACTGTAAAAGCAGCGAGGTGGCTGATAAACTGCCAATTATCCTTCTTCCATGTGCTAAATTATTGGTACATATTTTTGGAGATCCTAACAACAGTGCTGGAGAAAGGACATCAAATGATGCTTAGAAATGTGATACACATTTTCATTTCACACTCCATCAGTTTTTACAACTAGAGCTCCATGAAATGTATGAGAATACTTGGCTAACAGCCATATCTACTGAGGTGTAAAATAAGGATCAGATCTCTTTTTAAGAGAGTTTCATTCTCGTTACATGACTAAATCAGATGTTGACCTTTTTCCAAAATATATTGTAAATATTCCATACCTCTACCCGTCAATTAATTTTGAATCTCTGAATTCAATTTTGACCTCTTTTAACAGACATGTAATCGATACACATTTTTTTAAAAAATAGCTTTGTAAAGCAAAATAAAGAGATTCATCCTTCCACTAAACTAGAACTGAAACACGTTGAATTATATTATCGTCGGTGTTAAATCTTTCCAATTCTAGTAAGTTCTTTCCTCATCTTGCACCCTGGCACAAGAAACAAGTGTATTACTGCCTTTATAGTCAGCAAAGTAAAGCTATGGGCATCAGCAAAAACATCTTTTAAATTCAGATTTCAATCTGTCAGGAAAGATTAAAGCTTCATGCATACATGAAAGGGGTGCTATAAAATGATAACAGATACATAGCATGGAATCATTATGCTTGAACAGCTGCTGTTTTACCAGTGTAGTAAAGCAGAAAATGTCTTTTACTCACCTCTGTTAAACCAGAAACTTCGCCTTTTGCTAACGGTCTGGTGATGGATGCAGTGTAAACCCTGGCATCTGACACTGGTTGCCCCTTCATAAAATGTTTCCCAGCTTCATAAATATTCACTTCTACCATCTTACCCATTAACCGAGGATCCTTCGGCACAAGAACCTTTCAAATAAAGATAAAGACATAGTTACTAAATACCACAAAGAACATCAGTGCCTCCAGCTTCCGCTCAGAAAACAGATTTTTGATAAACATCAGAGCAAATCCTAAAACTTCAACATTTTAGTCACCAGCATACACCATAGCCCCTGATACATTTGATCAGTAAAATCTCCAGCTTGCATTCTTCAAGAGCTTTGCAGCGTAGGTTCAGCTCTTTTCAACTCCAACCGATTCCGAGAGTGGTGTTTTTTGATTGATGAGAAAGTTGGGCCTCAGTTGCCACATTTGAATCCAGACCCAAACAGTTCCCAAAGGCGCTTGCACTACACAATTCTAACAGGCTGCTGTAAAGCTTCGTATTTTCATATCCATCCCATGATACCTCTTTTAAAAAAAAGTGGGTTTGAGTCTGTATATGCTTCAGGACAGAAATTATGCCCTTGTTTCTGTTTGCACAAGCCCTTATTTTGATTGTGTAGATCCTTTGCAGCTGAGATGCATGATTGACAATGAATGCCTGTAAAAATGGATGAGTGTGTTTCTTGGGTCAGCAACTAATGCCACCCTTTCCTGAATTTGCACAACCATGATATCAGACAGTCCCATAAGAACTTCACAAAAAAGACACTGCATAACAGATGTTCCTAGGTCATGCATGTTACAAAAGAAAGAGCCCAACATACAGGAGCAACATTTTTTTTGCTGGAAGAACAAATGGCATAAAAGGCTCAAAAATAGAGAAGCAGTTAAAGAAATGTGGAGTCATTCCCCCATTAAACAATGAAAAATTGAGTCACAGGGACTTACTTAATCACATTTACTTGAACCTCATCCACACACAAATGCAAGCTTTTCAAAGGTGGTAAGCACACGTACATCTTGATTTTTGGGTGCTGAAATTGAAATGCCTTAAAATGGCTTGATTTTTAGACTACATGTGCAGAGGACTTTCAGAGGAAAAAACTCTGCGCCAGCCAGCCACATTTGGAGAGCATTTTGCTGCCAAACAGTGCCTCTCCATTTTCACCTATCGCGAGTGTTGGCTGTCCCACTTGGAGGAAACCATCACCAGCAGTTTCCCTTTTTCCCAGAAGGCTCAAGGTGTTCATGACTGTAGGAGTTTCCAGACCCTAGGACTCTGCTGAGCTTCCTAAGCATCTTCCAAGAAAAGCACACATCTTTGCCTTCCAGAGACGGGCAAGCTGAGACTAATTGGAACTAATAAGTGGCAAAGACAAAGCCAGGATCCTAATGCTCAGACAGTATTACAATGCAAGTAGATCACAGCTCTTCCCATGTAATTCATTTTGGGCAAATTTAAATCAAAGGAAAATGAAGTAACTAAGTATCACGGGGCCTGTGACCTCTGTAAATCTTGGTATCTCCATATGCGAAATAGCAGTCACTAAATATAAATCCTCAGGGACAGACACGAGTAAGTGACTAATACTTCAGAAAAAGAAAGAGGTTAAACGAAAATATCTGGGAGGTACTGTAAACAACCAAGCAGCCAGGCTCGGCGTACGCTCATACATTTTTCTGATATAGGCATTTGTTAGGAAAAAAATCCCAACCATATTTCTAAGAAACAAAGTTATACCAACAGAAACCCTCATCCTGACTGCTGTTCTGGCAAAGCACCCTTTGGTCCGTTTAGACTGCTTTGTTAACGAACGACCTTGAACTGCAGCACCCAAGTTTCCCCAAACGTAAGGTGCAGTTCTACCAGGGAGTCTTTTAGCCTAGCTCTATCGATGTGGCTTTAATAGCAAACTCTTTTAATACAGATGAGCTTAGTGAAGAGACAATAGGTTTGATAACTATTTGAGTTAATTGAACATAATACCACGCCTCTGAGCTTCAGCCTCCAAAGTATAATATGATATTTAGTGACTCAAGAGTGGTTTTCAATTTACTATCATTAAATTTACTGCTGTTAAAGTCAGGCACTAGCACCAAGACTTGTGCTTACCTGGGCAAACAGCAGGATATTATCCTTGTCAAACATGCCACACATAACATTTTAAGGAAAAGACATACATTTTAATAATGGAAAGTATTTCTTCCATAATAAAATTTAAAATTACTCCCTATGTTACTATTCGTATTTCATGTATTCTCTACCAGTCCCAATCAGGAGCTGTAGTAGGTGCTGTGCAAACACCCCATAAAACAGCAACACTTTTTTTTTTTTTGCACATGCTGTTTTTTTTAATTAATGAAACATTCATAGAACAATCACTGAACACTAAAAAGCCCTAAGCAATTTCTTTTTAATCTCTATTATGTTCCTCAAATCTGACTGATACGCTACAAAAGCAAGGAACAGCAATACATAAGACTTAGACAGAGGTCAGAGATGTAACAAAACAAAACAAAAAGATATTTATAATAAAAAAAAACAACAAAAAAAAACAACTAGGAAAAAATAATTAGTGAACCAGATATCTAATAGAAACAGATATTTCAAGAGCAGTAACATTACTTACAACTAAGCAAAAATAAATAAATAAATGCTGTACTATAACCTGGCACCAGAAGCAAGCAGTGACGGTGACTGTGTAAGCACAGCCATCACCATTTCCCTCTCCAGGTTCAGAGAACCGAATAACTAAAGGTAGCAGAAGCAAACTGTAGACAGCTCAGTGCAAGAAAATGAGGAAGAAGCCCAAGGCAAAACCAGAATGAAATCACGATGATTCAGAAAAACCAATTTTATTGGTTTTCAGCAATTCATCTGCTTTTGAGCAAAAACAATACTTTTGTGAAATAGATGCTGTACTTCCTTCCTAGCTCAAAGATAATGTTTCTGTCTGGAAAGAATTCGTTAATAGAAAGTACATAGAAGGAAACACAACATATCAGGCTAAAGTGTTAATCTAAGGAAGCTTCTGACCCTTCCTATTGTTTGGAATTATTTTTTTACGCAAATTGCATTGCCTGAAAGGATATTCTGAAAGATGTATGGAAACTATCAGATTTAACTATTCAGAAAACAATGCTTTGGAGACAGAGAAATTAAAATTATTGTAATAATTAACAGCTTCTTAAACCACTCAAATAATGATATCTGGATATACAGCATGTATCGTCCTCCAGCTGTGTACTCTAAGAGCCACTGCACACTTCTTAACACAACTTCAGGTAAATTGTACTTAAAACACAGAACCAAAATATCGCATAAAGGAGTCTTGATGAGCACACCTTTCCTGGAAAATGTTTCTTATTTCTTTATTTGTTTTTGCCCTGTGGCACGCTGTTGCTGAGATTATCAGAAAGCAAAGATAAAACAAAAATATGTTATTTTGTTTATTTAACTGTACCTGCTCATAGAAAGGATTGTGAGCAACGTAGTAATTGGAATCGAAGGATTCTTCTGTTACCAGAACTCTCTGCCTCTCACCAACCTGGAAAATAAAAGGCAAGACAGATGACTCAGAAAACAGAAATAATGAATTACACTCAGAAGTGAGCTGCAACTATAAGCAAACACTCTTAGCAGAAATAATCAAATTCTCTGAGGAAATTCTGTGTCAGCAAGAAAGTGGGGCAGAGAAAGCCCTGGTTCAAACTCTCTAAAACTGGCCGGGTTAAAAGTCAGACCCGAGGGCCAGAACTGTGCTACTGTGATGGCCTAACATGAGAATCCACTTCAGAAATAGAAACTGATTTTATTAAGTGATGAACTGATATTATAACAGTATACAAATGGTATTATTAACACAACAACAAACAAAAAAGTCAGATGTGCACAGACTCTGTTACAGCTTCATCCAACTAATGAGAAAACTCCCCTTCAGCATAACAATCACCAAAAGGGTAACACCGTTCTCCCCCCGTGCCAACAGACCTCTGACCTGAGAGAAACAGGGACCTGTACCACACCGCACAACTTCTAGATGCCATCAAACATCTACTTGCCTTCTTTTCCAAAGCCACACTCGTTATTTACAATGTTAGGGCACCTCTTTAACCCTTCTCGGTGATTTCACGAAGCTGTACTCGTGAGATCACATGGATTTCCATGACTGCATCTTACAAAGACTTGATGAAGAAGAGTTTTAACAACTCAGACACAGAGCGATATTAAACGTCAAATAAACACCGGGCTAAAAAGCTTCCAAATGCACTAACCAGATTCCAAATGTACTTCATTCCCAGCTTCCAAATGCACTAACCAGAGTTTAAAGGAAGGACCGGTTTTACAATTAGTTAAATGGAAGACCCCAAGACACATCAGTTGCATTTAGGTGCCAAGCAGATACGAAACAAAATCTGACTCTCCCCAAAGTTCAAAATCCCCCAAGCAACACCTTTTGATTTTGTCCATTACCGAGTTGTATAATGAAGTTTATAGCCTAATTTCTGCAAACCTTGGAGGACATTTAGCTCGCATTTATAGTCTGAGCCCATCTCTATTTTTTTTCATCTAAATGTGCCCTGGATTATTTCCAAACTATTTGACAAATGCATTCTGCAAATTACAACTGTCTAGCAAGTTAAATTTACTCACTGCTTTTGTTGCTATTTTGAGAATCAAAAAGGTTTCACATTTTACTCCAAACTTTCAGTATCTGTGAGCAAAGTTGCATTCAAGACCCTCCCTCCTCCCTGAGAGACTCCCACCACATCCTCGTGGCAGCTGGGATGGAGACGTTTTAAGACCTCCGTCATAAGGTCCACGTGAATTAGCAAGAAGTTGCAGATCAGATAATAACGTTTTGATTCTTTAAGGTACAAGCAGTAAAAGGTAAGATTAGGGTTTTCTCTAACAGTTGATGCCAGAAAAAAGAACATGAAGAAGTAAGAACAGCGATATCACACCTACGTTACAGTATACATACATACTGTATATATGCACATATATAGAGATATAGATACACACACGCGCAATACATATTTAATTCTCCACTCATCAAACAGAAAGGCTTCATGGCATGACTCCTGCCTACCCTTCCCTGTGCACCTACCTGGAGTATTCCCAAAGTAAACGCTGGAGCGCGGGGGAGAGAGGGAGCACCCCGCTCACCCCCCCAACAGCAGCTCCCGTCCATTCCCCAGGCCCACAAGTGTGGGGCACACAGCAGACGGGGCACCAGCCCCGAGTTACCCACCCAGTAACAGAATTTAATAGTAGCACAAAAGACGTATATTTTTGCATACTTTTCAGAGGTGTTTAAGAGTTGTTTACAGCACATTTAAAATTTCCGTTCACGTATCTCTGGAAACTCGGCAATTACAAATAACAACAGATACAACATACTCAAATGTTAGTAACCTAAATCCAGTGTGACCGTTTACCATTCCCCTAAACAGTAAGGTGTATTTTTTCTTTCAAGAAAACAGTTATTCAAGTCAAATCCCCAGAGGAGTTTTGCAAATACATGTCAGGAAGGCACTGGAGATAACTACACCAGTAATAAGATTACAGGGAACATTTCCCCCGAAAGGAGTGGTTTTGTCGTTTCTACACTATTTGAGACCATAGCTTTTAAAGTCACAACCCGGTATCTGCTGTAGCACTACAGTACCAAAGTCTCAGATGTCACGCAATATTATGAAAAAGAGGAGGACAAAATGTTAGATAAGCAACATTCACCCTTGGGGAAACACGTTACCACTGAAAAGCACCAAGGTCAATCACCAAGTCACGTCCTCACGTTGGATTCATCATTTACCGATACCGTAACTTAACAAAACCGACTCAGAGCAGCACTGGGCCTGCAACTCGTTTTGTAAATGTCTTGGGGGTCCCTGGTTCTCTCTGGTCAAAACGTTCTGCCCTCGTCGTCTCTGTGAATCCTGCCTCCAAAGTAGTCTAAGCTACATCTGTCATCTTCATACTCTCAGATGACAGAATGGCAAGCACGGTATGTAAAAACAATAGTAAAAAAAAAAAATCAGGAGGAAGAAGAACAGAACATCTGTGTCTGATCATTTGGTATAAGCAGCAGTTACTTCAGAGACACATCGCCAGTTTTTCTTACCTTTGCTTCCATGAGCAAAGAGAGTCCAGGTCTTCGTGTCTCAGAGGGCCAGACAGAGCTGCTGGGCTCAGCACTTCTCGAGAACGGAAGGAAATCAGGAAGACTAAATTCATCACACAGCATCAAAACTGTGGCATTAAAATTGCGTACCAGGAGCGCAGAGGAGCCAAAGAGCCCCCACCGATTTACAGCACATACATACACACAGGCACACTCACGAGACCAGGACGGCAGCCTGTAAGGAGTACGGCTAAACCCAGCGATTGTTCACTTGCTCAAGTTACTGGATTTGTAGCCTTGGCCAAGGCTGAGCTCGTAGTTTAAAGACAATATTCAGCTATTTGCAGACTCTTTTGCCATAACAACAGAAAAAGGAAAATTCCATTTAATGAGTGAGGCCATTGGGAACTGGTGATCTACAAGACTAATTGGCTACACACATTTGTAAGACAGAAAATGACTATCTATCCTGCATCCAAGTATAATTAAGGAGAAATCTAAGTACGCAGAATGCAGCTTTGGTATTGAAATTTGTTCAAGAAGTGGAATATGTCATCATTTCTGCAATTATTCCCCTGGGATGTCTAAGTGCCTAAGTTTCACCTCTCTCAGAAGGAATTTAAATATGCAGAAACCAGACATGATATCTAATAACCGTCATAATTATAATAACCTTTGATGATTTTTTTCAGGCATGTACCAGCAGAAGTAATTCAGTACCTTATTTTTATTCCTATTCTTTCATCTGCTTCCACAGGTATGCATGAGTTCCAGCTCTCAGAGAACTACAGTTCTGACAAAACATCTGAAATTGAGGAAACTCAGCCCCAGCATCTCCGTTTGGAAAGATTCCAATAGAACCAGGATTCGGGATTTTTCTTTATAGAGGATAGCATGAAAATAATAACGAATGACAGCAAAAAAACTTGCCTGGCAACCTCCCCCATCCCGAGGCGGACCGGTCACATCACTTGCACGAGGAGAATTTGTTTTCACCGAAAATAACACAACAAGCACTGCTGGTCCTATCACTTCCCACACTGCAACAGTTGCCAGGCAGTTTGTAAATCTCAGAATTAGTAATCAAATCGCTTATGAACTTTTATTACATTTTCATTTATCCTACAGGAAATTCTGACATGATAATTCTATTACTCAGTTTTTCCTTTACCGAATACCACAAAAAGCTTTTTTTTTCCAGCTGGTTGATTTTCTAAAATGAATGAACAGTAAGAAATGTCAAACATCCTTCTTGGCTGCAGTCAAATTAGGTTTGTTGTTTAAATCAAAACTGACTGAATCACATAGAACTCAAGACTGATTTTTAAATTCTACAGGAGTATGGGTGCAAAAGACGGGCCCTGTTTATATGCTTTGAGAGAACATTGCTACGTAACGTCAGCAATGGCCTGCTCTAATTATACTCAGGTAATGGGTTTTTTTTAGTCAATGAAAACTGTAATTGTTCCAGTTTGATTCATTACCAGCTAGAGCATGTGGCACATGATTTTTCTCGTAGTTTCCTTATTGTTCTTTTATCTGAATTTTGCCAGTTTTGTTTTTGGAGTCTCTGGCTAGGGAAAAAAAAATTAAAAAAAAATAATAACCACTGTATTTCTATGTTTCTCCCACAGAAGGCGGCACACCGCACATACAGCCATCTCTGCTAATTAAGAGAGCGTTGTCAAAGTCTCCTTTCAGGTTGAGTTCAATTCATAGTGGAATCGATGAGCATCTCTCCATTCGTGTTGAAGGAGACTCACCCCAAACGTTGTGGAGCATACCTAGTACAAGGCTTGGAAGCCACACAAAAAGCTACTTTCCTTTAATTGTTATTTAAATACATCACAAAGCAGGCAACAAAAAAAGAAACACTGTCAAAATTTTTGTGTGTACGTTTTAGCAGATTATTCTGATGTACAGAATATTTCTGTTAAACACGCGTATTTTGACCTTTACTAAATACAACAAAGTTCAAGCAAAAGTACTTTAGCAAGTGTTCATTCTACATCAATTTTGGTATACTTCTCTCCCGATTTTTCAGTTGTGGTCTAAAATAAATTTTAGAAATTATGCAGATGATGTGTCCTACCTTATAAAGGAGAGAAGAATTGCTGGACCTACTTTTTACGAATCACATTAATCCTTCTGTAATTAGAAGCCAAGTATCTTGAAAATGACAATTAAGCACTCTTTAAGCCTTCTGTTTGTACACTGTAGGTGTTTTCTCCTCCCAACGGACAAATTGAGGCGTGCCACAACCTCCCGGCAAAAAAGACAAAGTTTGTAGAAACTTATGACACGGTCCCATTTTGACGATACCAGAACACATCTCTTTCCAAGCTCTCCTTTGTACTGCCTTTTTTTCTGCTATTCAGCACTGCTTCTCCAACATTCAGGGTGTATACAGAGCTCCCTTTCTGAAGGTAGGACTGGAGGCAAAGAACGGACTTGTCTCAGACTTTCTCTACAGAGTTGTTAGGGTTTTCAATGTGGAGATTACAAAGCAGTAACATTAAAACAGTTCAGCTCCTGAGCGTGGCAATTTTTATGCCAGGATAAAAATACTTATCGAGCATTCAGCATAGACAGCTGCCACTTCACTAGGGCTTATGCTACCACTCCTGTCCAATTCCAGATGGGTAGGTGCCTCCTTTTCATTATGTTACGTTTAATGCGTAACCCTGTACAGAAATGCAGTAATGAGTGACATCGATATTGAGAGTCCTGCATCTTTTACATCATACAAGCATCAATCAGACTAACCTTTACAACATGCATCTGGCCCATTTTACACCCAAGGGAAGAAATGGAGAACCTGACCATTCCAGTGGTGCAGAATTTCCCACACTGATGTCAAGTATTCCTACTTCCCCCTCCCAAACCTAGCCGATGCTGCCTCTGTCCTATAATGCCACTAAATTAGCAAGGAAAACAAAATTCTCAATCTCTTGCATAGATCACAGAGCTCTGTATGAACTACAAATAAATCTGCTAAAAGATAGTGGATATTGCTGGTCCCACAATCCGTATCAGACTGTTTTGTACTTATGTCCAGTGTGGCTAAATTTTACCTTTTCACACTTGCTATGAGTCAGTGTTTTTCCCTTACTTATATTGCTCAGGTTTTTTGCAGCCTTGGAAACAGCACGGGGTGGTCGTCTTTGCATGTAGGAAAGTACTTAGCTCCTAACTAGAGAACTCCAGAATCTCAAGTGAAAAGCAGCCAACATTCATTAAGGTGTCTCATTTCACCGTCAACCAACACAGCTGACTTTGTCAAACCACCATTATTAAACTGCCCATCTTTAAACAAAGCTGCAGGAATTTTATTTTAAAAGGATTACATGAAATGTATGATTTATAAAATAGTAACTAAGTAAACTGCCTTTTTATTTTTTTTCCAGGCACACACGCTTCAGACATACGGCTCTTTCCATAGCATCATTCAAGAATTCAGAATGGACACAGGCAACAGATGCCCACAGGACAAACCCTTTCAACCATCTTCCAGGCTGGCTTGAGGCTGCGCAAGCGGGAAGGAAGGATTAGGTATAAATTAAAGACAGTCAGCTCTAATAGCACACAATCAGCATAACAAAAAAGTGTCTCAGACCTTCAGCAGCAGGCAATGCAGCTCATTAAAAGCAAGCGAACACCACCTCTTTGGTCCCCTTATGAATTTGTTGGCATAGCTATGGGGGAGGGAAAAGGCAGGGGAGAAGGAGGCAAGAGATGGAAGTAGACTGCTTCTGCTTTCTTGGCCCATTGCTCACGCTTCAGGGTAAATAGACCCTTTCTAATACTGTGCACCTGCATCTGACTGCTTCATTTTGATTTGGTCTCCTGCTGTGAAAATGTAGCTTCTTCCAGCACATACAAACCCTGCCATGCAGCTCAGATGAAAATTATATTGAGATGTGAGCGGTGACCTAAAAATGACAACTGGTCCTCAAAATATCTGATTCCTTTTACATTCTGTAAGTTTGCATTTTGCTTGTCTCTCCTTTTCATTGCCTGGAAGAGGGGTAATAAAAGTGGCACGTTGACAACTCTGTCAAATTACCTTTCTAAATTTTATTAACTGTGTACAATATTATAAAAGGAAAGTAAGTTTTCTATATATTGCCTCCTCAAGCAGTCTCTCTCGTTTGGATCTTTCTCTTGTAAACCTGGGCTCAAGCAGTAAAAGGATGAGGTGGCGGAATCCGGTTTTATTCTGGATCGGGCACAACGTTGCTAAGGGACTCTGCTTGTTTCCTTGTGCTCTCCGAAACTCTGTTTCCACGTGTGCAAAATCCAATTCTGACTGTTACACAGCCCACAGAGTAATGACCACAAAGCTGGGGAAGTTGCTATAGCAATATAAAATACTCCACGCAGAACTGGTATTTGGGACTATCATGTAGCATGAGCAGTCAAACAACTGCCTTAACATAACACCAGCAAAAGCCTCACCCCTCTTTTTTCGGATGATCTAACAAACCCCATAAAACTGTGGCAAATATCTACAGAAAAAGTCCAAATGAAAAGATCAGTTCAAAATAGGAACAAAAACCATCTGAGTAGGTAAAGTGTGTTTAATGTCTTCCCTTGACGCCCATACCAGTTCACAAACAAAACAAAAAACTAGACAAACAGTCTGCCCTTAAGGAAACTTAAAAATTTAAGTTAAAAATTGTATTTAAAATTGTATTGGAAACTATACTATTAATGCTGGTCTTCTAGAATGGAAGATGGAGTTTAGAGAAGTCTTTTAGAAAATATTTGCAAGTTCCAGCCAATTCAGCAATTACACGGATTCTGGTGGCATGAATAAACAAATGTTTGGATTCTTTAAATTTTATTTTGCTTTTTTTTTTTTAACAAGCTGAACCTGTGGTAAAGTGAGGCTACCAAGCTTAAAAAGATGATGGTTTTTGTTAGGAAAGGCCACCCTTTCAGCTTCTTCAGTGAAATTATTTAAAATCATTTAAGATCGGCTGTTTTTGTTGGAAGCAACTCCTGAAGATACACTGCATATTACAAGTGATTTAAGCACAATATGAAGTGGCAGTTGCTAAGGCAACAATATGCAATTCCTGTTTCAGTGATCTCTTTTAACAGCTGCATAAGCCCAGGCAAGCATCAGTTATATGAGAATTTCTAAATCATCTTGGTAAATACCCTATCAAATATCTTCTCCAGAAATTACTTTAGGAACTTGCAATACCAATCTCTCTTCTCAGACTAAAATCTTGTCTACGCTACGGAAAGAAAACCGCTCCCCGGTGGCTCTGTCAGAAGGGTGCTGATGTAGCGCCGACCGATGTAATACCGTGTTCACCACAGATGCGGCATCACCAGCTGTTGGAGAGAATCGCCAGGAATAAGAAAAGGCCCTAAGATAAGCCTGAACTTCAGTAAATCACAAGCAGAACTGCACGTTGCCTCCTCATAGACAGGAGAAAGCAGGAAAAAGTTGGGAGTAGGTGAAAATACCGGATGCAAGAATGCAGATGACAAAGTGAAGATAGCATCGATACAAATCAAGGGTCAATATCGTCTTCCCTGACATGATACTGGAATCCCCACTGTGAGACTGGATGCTCTTAGAATACATCCGTAGCCTGATATTTTTAATCAAATACACCAAAAAGACTGCTCCGAAAAGTTGGGCTCCTCTCCAAAATATCAATATAATTTTTCTGCTCATCCTACAACTGAAGCCAATGCTCTCTGTTCATCTCGGCTGAGAACAAAGGAAGAGCAGATGGGATAAAACAGAAAAAATGAAGGTCCAAAATGACCCCGCATGCCAACCCAAACCCAACTTTTCCCCCAAATCCACTAAAAGCTGCATTAATATATTTAACAACACACAAAATAGCTAACATTGTTGCAAGTTAATTAACTTAGAATAAAACATGGTGGCACTAACTGAAAGGTAAAAAAAAAGGGTATAAATATGTATCACCTTTCTTTTCAAAAGAATAATAAAACTCCTTTTGCATACATGAATCACAGGCTACTCACAAAAGCATCCGAACGTCGTCAGAAGCAGATAACGTTAATGAGGATAGGATAATGATATTATTTTCTTTGATTCTGAGGGTAGCCAATATAGGATAAAAAATTACACACTTCAGGGGCTTTCTTCAATCTAAGGCAAGGTAAGACCCTAGAACTGCTGACACTTCTAGAGGCACAGTGCTGAATGACAAGGAACATCAAGGGCTTACAGAGGGAGCAAACTGAATGATTCATTAAGGAGTGATAAACGTAGTGTGACTTCATGTTGTTTGGAATTTAACAGTCACTGCTGTCAAACCAGTTGTGATGCATTTTACTATTTTTAGACAGTATGCCAATTACTTGCATATAAAAAAAAGTAACCAAAAGAAGCACCTCTTCATGAGCATAGTAGAAATGTAATTCTGACCAACTCTTTATTATCTATAAAAGGAAGTTAACAGGGATCAGTGCAAGAAAATTGTAAGATAAATCACTTCTGGTCTAGAAGAAAAAGAAAAAAAAAATTACTATGGACTAAGTTTTTCTTTCTAATGCCTTCTTTATAACCTACGCAAGGCTACGCACAGGTATCACAGAAATCTCAACTGTGTGCTGTTGTATATGCCTCAGCACCCTACTTTTTGCATGATATCAGAAACAAACACGTCAAATTAAAGGCCTCACTATTCTGTAAGTTTGCTTCAACACCTATGCCACTGTGTCCCTTTGTAAAGAAGTCCTTACTTAGTCCAGATAATAAATAGTTAAAAATTGGAGGACAACAGGGATTTCTACAAATTTTCAACCTAAGCAGCAACATCCTATGCTGTAGTTGAATTTTAAGAAGACAAAAAGTGAAACAAACTGTACAATTTAATTGCAAGTGAAATTAATTATTGAGATGGATCAACAACAAACACGCGATAATCTCAAACGCAGGTGTTGAGACCATACTATAAACCTTTCTAAAAACCTAGTTTTTAATAAAAGATTACAGCTGATGTCAATATTTTGGCTGCAGTTCCGCGCATATCGCATCACTAATCAGACTACTATGTTCTCACCTAGCAGGTTTCAAATTCCAAACCAAGTGTATCGGTTATATTATCAATAAAACCAATGCAGTGATTTGGATACATACTCTAAATAATACAGTAGCTAGACAGGCCAGAAACTTCTTACAGTACAAAGGCTTTGCTAATAGAAGAGTAACAGAAAAAAAAAATAATTCTTCAACAATTGCATGACATCTTTTAAAACCTCTGTGTGGGGTATGGCAAGAGGAATAATTAGACACTAGATTTAAGTGTCTTCAACGTATGAAAACGGGGAATCAGAGGGAGTTTTACACATTGCTCAACAATCTTGAACAGTGAAGAAAGGAGTGGCGCTCTCTGTCTTTACAGCCTTTGCTGACCATCCTCAAAGGGTGTTGATAGCTGTGAAACAGGGCCTCGAGAATAAAGGATCTTCCCATGCAAGTCTCTGTGACAAAAGCCTGCACGTACAAATAGAATGTGCCATGTAAATAGAACAATTCTCCAAAGAAAAAAATATTATTTCAAATTTCTGTTTACGGTCATTCCCTTTTGTAAGTAATCTGCAATTAATCACAGTCAAAATGCAACATAAAATCAGAGGCATAGGAAACAAATCACCATTCATTAAAAGAAACATATTAATGAACGAGGCACACTAGGCAGAAATCACGGTTGTATTCCCAAAACTCCTGTCAATCCTGTATTCTAATGTTCTCAAAATCAGACATATGAATGCACTAAAATTCTGTGGAAATACTTGTGAGAAAAGTCCATACGTTTGTTTTTGCCATTGCCTTCATTCAATCTTGGATCGTATCAGAAGGTCAGTAGTACGCAATGCTTTCTTTTCCTACCCTGCCCTTTTCCCTCTTCTGCATTTCTTCCTTTCAGAGTACTACTTTCCTTATACCTGACTGGAATCCAAAAGCTGCGTAAGACTAAACAATACCCCCACTCCTGAGAAAAACTCTTCAACAGGTTTAGACTGAAGATTCGGGAACAGCAAGATTTCTCCTAGCTTCTCTCCTCCTTCAGCTTACATCTTACTGAAATGCCCAACACATAATTTTCTTAGTTTTCTACCACACCTGGTTTGAGATAATTCTTTTTATTTTCCCTGAAAATTGCCCTGCCCCTGAAGGGACTCTGCGAGCACGCCTCATACGTGCAAGAGGAACCACAAACCATCGCCTTAGTTTCATCCACATTGAGATGCTCCAAGCACGGAGGAGAAAACGTGATGTCCCCATGAAAAGAATGAAGCTTACTCTTTTCCCTTTCAAAAATCTATGCCCCTTTCCCCTTTTACACCTCTCTACTGTACACCAGTAAAGGCAACAACACAAGAAGCAGTTGGTTTTCAAAGGCAAAATGCCAGTCATCAGCCCTAAACTGCCTTTTAAACAATTGAGATGGGGCACAAAATGAGCCAGTCCTAGGTGGGCTTAGTCACTCTTACCCCATAACAGCTAACTACGACTTCTCCGGAGAGAATTCTGCATCAGAATCAGCCTCTCATCACTTGTGTTTTATCTCTTTACGTCAGAAGCAGCAGGAGGAGCATAAACTAGTTTCTGTGAGGTGATCACACAAAACAGGCAGCCAGGAGAAAAGGACGATCCTTAGATTTTACACTGTTTCACATAATTACGAAGACAAAGTTGCTTGGCGTAATAGCTGTAGCTGGGTTCATCATCAGCTATACTGGTGAACAGGTTTGGGCTGATGCGTGCTTCGTATTGCACAAGCAAAAAAGATTGCCAAGAAAGCCAGCGTGGGGTTTAGAGTTTTAGTAGAGGATACTACAGAAACGGGAATGATGCTTACTGTCTGAAAATACGGCAGCTTCTGGCTAAACAATTTTAGGACCATTTCTTTCTCCTAAAGGATATGGTAGAAATGGCATCACAATTTGCCACATTAAAAATATCGTACCTTCACATACACTAATTATTTTGATCAGTTCTAGCTAATATAAAATTTTAGCCTGTATCTCCTGCATCCAACCGACTCTCCACGTATTTGGACTGTAGTCCTTCTGTCTTTCCTAGCTACCATGGTAAAAATGATACAAACACCTCAGGGTCACTCAGGTTTCTCAAGCTCTAGAAAACTGACAGGGACTTACAGTAAAGACAGGGATCAGCAATGGAAAACTATGCGCAAATTTAATTGAGATTCACTGGAAATTTTGTTTCAATATTTGTAATTGCAGAAGTTTGAAACAAAAGGAACTGGCCAATGCAATTGCTTCTTACTACTTTTTTTCTTTTTTAAGGTTCCCTATTCTTCATTAAAGATTACAAAAAAATGAAATACATAATTTCTTCTTACTCATGCTTGGACAAAGTTGATCTTGTCAGAGCTGAATGTCAAGATTCGAGGACACAGCTCTCGGACGCCAGTGACTTGATTAGAGGTTGGAATCAGAAAATGGTGGTAACAGAACTTGGCAACACGAAGGTTTCACACCAGTTGTGTGGAAGTGGTTTCAAGGAAGCAAACCCCACCACCCTCAGCACCACCATCAGTTAGCTCAGATCACAGAACGCCGTCAGCTTCAGATGCAACCCCAACACGTTCCCGTGTCGTTAGGGATATGGTAAATCTACTGCTTTGGATACCGAAGATCAGATCTTAAATTTCAATACCGTCAGGAGCAATGTGATTGATCATGAGCATTTTCACAGCGTTTCTACCCCCCAGGGGCACGTTCAGGGACGTTCCCCACCTGATGGGAGAGGAAAGGAGGCTGTGCTGACTTGAGACTTTTCAGTGAGCCAGACTGGGAGCCGACAACGAGAGGCTGTCATAGCAAGGGACAGGATTTCTGTGGCCAGGTGGCGAGAAGAAACCATGCCACGCTTCAGAAGCCATTGTAACAACCCCTTGAAGTCAGCAGATGTTGCCTACTACCATGTGCTACAGCGTAACTTTTTGCAACTTTGATCCATTTTATACAGCTAGGGCAGGGTCATCTTTTTCCCCAGCTCTCGTGTTTGTTGCATTGTTAATTAAACTACATAGACATAGTACATGAATATTTACTACTTGTGTATTTTATCATTAATAAGTGTGCCTATCACAAGTGTTAGAAAAGGCAGCAGCCATCTGAAAATAGATTACAGCTTGGAAAGTCTACATTTCTAGCACAGCCTTAAGAGTTCCAGATGAGTATAAATAATAAAACAGATATCTCCCAGCTCTTAATACACTTGGTTCACAATCTATTATTAAATGAAAAGAGTCTCCATGCCTAAAGAAGTCACGGAATAACAATTTTTGTCCAAACAAACACAAACTCCACCCAGCTTTGAAACCACCACTTTAACTGTTATTATCAGCAGCTTCATCATTAATTCAACATGAAAGCTCGGCATATCCTTATACTGCTTTTTTTTTCCCCAAGATCATAGATTAAAACAGCTTACAGACATGTTTGCCAAAAAAACCCCTGTCATTTTATACAGTGGATTTCGTTATACTCCATTACACTTGAATGTCAGTAGAGTAGAGCAGAGCTTTGGCTATATTTTTAGAGGAATATTGTTAAACTTAATCTCTGAAGAGCGCTTCTGATAACGGAAGTATCTGCCCTTTCATTTGTTATATATAATCAAGGACAGAATGTCTTCAGGCAGTCTGAAGTGCCTGCTAGTACCTAGTAATCCTCACTCAACAGGAGCCTGACGCTGACTGCTGAAGTCCGGCATTTACAAATGGTACTAACAAATGGGACTGATTAAAAGAAAAGAAGGATTTAATACAGAGACAAGGAAGGTGAGGGGGTCTGGTAAGTCGTGTAGTAATTTCTCTGTCGTATAAAGAGTCCATTGCTCAGAAGGGGCCTTTAGGACTCCCAGGTTTACCTTTTTAGATGGTTGGTACTGGTAATACTTGCTCACAGATGATATTCCCTCTGCTCCAGGGTTGAAGAAGAGGTAATGCCTCACTTTCTAGGAAATTATTCATGACCCAGCTTCAGCGAAGAAGAGGTTAGCCTCTCGGAGAGGCTGAGATGAGTTATGTGATCCAAACTCAAGAGAGCATGAAATAAATGCAGAACCTGGGAGAGAGGATATGCCATTTCATTTACACAAAGAGAAAGGAGATTGAACAAGGAAAGAAGGCGGCAACACAAAACCTGTTTATGAAAGCAGCGGATCAAGTAGAACAGAGTATCTGGAAGGGCTTTTTGCAAAATACAGATCAAATAGTGTTATCTGCTCATACTTCAGGCTTCTCATGCGTCAAGTATAAATTATTGCATGGAGGAGAACATGCTTTCAGAATCTGTTTA
>NW_009606551.1:0-5045 GCF_000690535.1 Cariama cristata | reverse complement strand
AGAGTTAGCTGCACAGCTCTCAGACAGAATCAGCTTTAGGCCTTGTCACATCAATGATTTATAGGGTGACACTAGGGAAATCAATTAAGTTCCCTACGTGCCCCAGTTTTCCCATCTGTAAAATAGGGGCAAGCCGTTATTCAAGCAGAGTGCTTTTCCATTTTATAGCCTTTCTTCTTGCGTTTGGCTGTTCATTATTTTGCTAGTTTCTACACTAGCAAAAATATTAGTTAGTCTTATGTGGATGTATTTTTTATGGTAGCATTAGAATACACCTGTTCTTGATTCATTTTAACTGTTTTGTTCTTATATAACTTCTTAAGTACTACTATATTTTTAGCAGCAATATCGAAAACATGACACACAATGTGAAGGGAACATACATTTCTCCTAGAACACAGACCCTTGAGGAAGTTATTAAAGAAATCTCATGATAGGCAAAGAAAATCCAAAGATAATGAAGCCAGGGAACCGTGGAAAACCGCTATTTATTTTCACTCTATATTGTTTAACAGTTTTGCTGCACTTTAGCACTTCAACATTTAATGATTCTTTGAAAACACTGCATAGAAAAAAAAAAAATAATTGCCAGAATACAATCTAATCCTCTAAGGCATCACGGAAAAAACCCATAGTTGCCCTTGGGCTACTTGTTTCATAGATTTTCTTTGTTTGTTCTCTGGTGTCCACAGAGTAAGACATTTACAAGTCAGAAGGAACATCTAAATAAACACCTTGCTGAGGTTTTAGCATGGAAAAGGAAAACCAGTCTGGGGCAGCGGTACAGTCCCTATTCCTACAGATAGACTTAAAATACACAAGCCATTTGGATATATGCAGACCACAGTTGCCTTCATCTTTATACTATAATAAGCTGCTTAAAAAAATGGAGTAAAAGATGAAAAAAGGCAAAGTAGTTCAGAAGCAAAAAGATCTAATTATTTATGAATGCCTGTGAGGAGGGCTTATATTTATACAACGCTTTTGCCTGTGCTCGGAAATCACCCTTTTGCCTGTAGAGGTAATAATACCTTCAACTTGTAAAGTGGGAAGAAAACAGCTAAGGAAATGTTTTTAAAATCTAGTTTCTCTTTCAGTATCAAATGCTACGCTGTCTTCTTAGGAGGAGGTCAGTGAGAATGAGATTGGCAGATACAGCAATAAGGATTTTTTCTGTCCCTGCCACCTAAGCCCCTCTCTTCCACTTGCGACTTGCGTGGAGGATAACGATATAACGGCGAGGTCGTCAGAGTCCGACTCCAGCCCTTCCGTGCTCTGAAAATTCTCCAGCAGGCAACAAAACTTCAACAACTAGATTCTTTAATTAAGGGAGGACTGGGAGATTAATTCAATGTGTTTAGATACTTGTCTTGCCATTGTAAACGTAATCTCCTTCCTCAGGACACACCAGCTGCCTTGGGCATCAGAAAGAAAATGATTATGCTGCTATGCATGGAATGGTGCACAGGACGTTGAAAATAAAGAGAAATGATGGTAAAGCAAACATCGGTTTGCGGTTATGTTGAATCTTTGGCAAATGGCAGATGACTCTGAGCTGGCAAATCCTTTTATCGTTGCAGTTTTTACAGTAATCTCAAATCTCTCCTTTATCTGCTTGTTTTTGGCTTGTTTAACACAGAGACTGATGATCAGTGAAGCAAAAGATTTAGTTTAAAGGTGTCAGCTAATATCTACAACAGAGCTGCCACTGCTCTTCAAAATGGCTTTACAGATAAGAGTTGGCTGCTCACTGGGTGGCCACAACAATATTATTTGAGAAAGTATCTTTAAGTGTTCATATTGGCAACTGGGCTACAATATACCATACATGTGTCCAGAAATGTTATCTAACATCAGCGAGAGGTTAACTATAAATATGTACGCTTTGTATACAACATACTATTCCAGGAGAACACTGTGGTTGGGTGGTCTGATTTAAGTAAATCAAATCATGGAGCTGCCTTTTTTTTTTTTTCTGTCCTTAACACAGATAGTCCTTTTAGCTTTGTTGAGTATAAGGTACTTTACATTTTTAATCCTATGGCATTATATTTTAAAAGACAAATAACAAGTCTCTGATTTTTGTAGACTTCCATTTAGTTGATTTAGCGCCCTTGACTCCTAGCCTTTCTTCCAGAGGTTGCTCTTTTCACAAACTGCTGTGTCTCCTCCTTGGGCAAAGCATTCTGAAATATTGCTGCAGCTCATCTGTCCCGTGCAGTTTTTTATATACATATACATATATATATATGTCAATCCTGAGTGTAACGTAGTTGACTGGGTGACACTACGTGGCCCTCAGCAGCTCCCGGTTCCAGTGACCCTGTATTGCATTTCTGACTGCCTCAACCGAGCGCTCTCTGCTCGAAGAGCCACACTAGAAGTCACTCATTATCTCTGAGCTCACCGTTAAATGAAATCCCTAAAGTACTGTATCATCGTTCCTGTGTGTGTTACTGAAATAGCAGACCACACGGTAAAACTGAGTTCACATGAGCTGTTTAAGTTTCAGTAACATTTTTGTCATTTAGGATAAGATGGGATAAGATATCTCAAGTAGCAACAGTCAGTGTTTTCACAAAACCAGTCTGAATCAAGATCAAAGCAGCGCCTACTTGTTTTCACTCCTCTCATTGTTTGAAACTGGTTTCTATTTCTTGTGCATTTGCTTGAGGCAGTTAAAAATAAGTGATCAGTTTAAATAAACAATTTGAAAAGAAAAATAGATAGAATGACAGACTCAATATTCAGAACTTCAATATATTCCGAAGAGAATGTCAGTAAATACATAGTAAAAAAACCTCATCATTTACATTCATTTTATGATAGACCGATAGAAAAAAATCAGCAACCTCCCTGAGAATTATTTTCTTTAAAGATCATATTTGTTGTAAAGAAGGTGCAGGATCCCCAAGGGAAAATGGATAGCAAGTACAAATTTCTCACGAGGAAATGCTAAGATTAGAGTAGGAAGACTGCTGTGCCTTTCAATATTTCACATTGCACACACCTGACATTTGGATTACACAACAAATATTCACGATCATACGTTTACTCAAAAGGAATCTATTTAAAAACAGAAGGACATTCTATACAATTATTTGATTTGAAGAATGTAGGATTTCTCATTACCAGCGTCCCGGAGCGGCACATAAGCTGTACATATGGATGCAATGGCAATAAATCAGCCACAAAAATGTGACACTTGAAAGCAGACAGATTGCTTCTTTACAAAATGTAATACCACGTCTTTCCCTGCTTTCCGAGAATTCCACTGACAACTTAAAGCTTTTAGAATAATGGGTTTCACACCTTGAACACATGCCACAGAAGGCTGAGGGAGGCACTGCACACAATTTATTATATAGGCTGGAAACCTAAACATTTGGTTGCATCATATGAAAGAAACACATGTTCAGCAGATCCATCTGACATTTTCACACATATTTCAAAAGAGCTCTTCAACTTCCTCAGGATTTCAGTCTGCATTTAGTTCATTACTAAGTCCTGCAATTGCAGAACTAAAATTAATCAGAATCCCATTTACTTTCTGAAGAGCTCTCAAAAGTCTATGATTTTAAATTAATTTATGCAAAGAGAAAAGCTCTTGTCTTTGTAAGTATAATTCCAAGCCATATAAATCGAAAGTAAAGCTTTAAACCCGTAATGACCCCTTTTCCATCCAGTCTTAAATGGAATAATTAAGCGAAAACTTCCATTCCATCGAAGTACACGCAGCAGTGATGGGTGTCTGCTTGCTGACTAAACCCTGAAGCATTAATTGACCTGCGGGAGCTGATTATTGCAAGTACAGTCATATGGCATAGAACCTATCTACTGTCTGCTAGAAGAAATCTTTCAAAGTAATTAATAATTCCGGTAATTTAAAAAGATTATGCGTAACTATTCACTATGAAGAGACTTAAGCTGCAGTCAGCAAGCCTGCTACAGATTTTTAAAGATAATAAAATCTGTAGGTGTACTCATTTGGGATGTAAATTTGACTCTTCAGAGTAGTAGAACAGAAATGAGTCATTGGCCAAAGGCTCAGTTTAGAACTCATGAATTATCCCTGGATTTTCCTGGAGAGAGCGACGATAAGGCATCCCTCACTGACTTTGCTACAATCTGGTATTTGCTATTTATACCCTAGTAGCAGTGTTAAGACACTTGCCAGGTAAATTAAAGAAAATGAAATTCATACAATTGCAAACAGAATACATGCTGTTTCGGATACCCTTCATAGCTGCATACAAGAATGGACCAGTATTAGAAAAGGCAGTTTTCTTGAAGCATGTGTTCAAAAGTAATGAGACCGCTGAGCATATAGAGAGATCATGGTTTCTGTGGATAATGTAATATAAATGTACCTGCCTTGGTCAACATCCACTGCAGACTTAAATTGACATGTAATTGCTGGAAAAAAAATTTCGAAAAAAACTTTTCTACTATAAAGTCACGATGTGCGAGAAGAATGAATTTAGGAGACATTTGTTTGGAAGTTCTCGTTTGTTTAAAGGACAGTAAAATAAATTCATTTTAAGTATTGTGTCCATCGCTTCTCATTAATATATACTGCCTCTGGCATACAGGGATCAAAAGCAGCTGAATGAACGTTTTGTTAGCATCTCAATGCTCAGGTGATATTGAAATCCTCCTCAGCTAGACATTTAAAAACAACTAAGAAAAATAAATAATAAAAAAAAAAGCTAGGAAGAATTCAGGCTTTATATAGATAATTGTCCTGCAAGAAGTACTTGAAAAATTACAATGTTAAAAAAATTCACAATTAAATATGCAGTCACAACCATGGATTGCTTAGTGTAGTAGAAAACAAATACTACTTTGTTTTCTGCCTAATAATTCACCTAAAAAAATTACCAGATCCTAAAACATCTTGGAAGAGAGAAGACTTGGTAGTAATTTTTAAAAGAAAAGCTAGCTGCTCCTACCAAACAGCTTCCTCAAAACCAAACTCTTCTCTTAAAATAGCTGAAAAACCACCCAAAGGTCATTGAATCATAGAACCGTTATGGTTGGAAGAG
>NW_009606550.1:0-1068 GCF_000690535.1 Cariama cristata | reverse complement strand
ACTGATCTCCATCCAGACATTGAGCTGTTAAGCACTACACTACATGCGACCATCCAGCCAATTCCTTATCCAGTGAACAGTCCCTTCACAGGGCAGTGTTGCATTTGCTATATAGAAAAAATAAATTCTTGATGCATCTGAGAGAAAAGGAAGTAGGAAGAGGAAAAAGCTGAAAAAAGAAGCCTTTAATTTATGGGGAACAGTTGTGTAGCTGTCAAATATCCTTACTTACAGTATTAATTGATGTGTTAAACTGTTTTAATTATCTGAAAAGATAGCATGTGGATTTGCATCTCAAAGTGGAGAAGTTAAGCCTCACCACAAAACATTCTGTATATATTGCAAATACAGTATACTTATTATTCCTCATGGCCTTGACAAAAAAATACTTCATTTGTATCTGAAATTTGATTAAAGGATTTGTATCTTGACTTAATCTGGGTGAAAGTATACACATGTAATATAGCAGTTATCTACATATAGATGAGCTGTACAGGGTTTTGTAAGCTCCTTGCCTGTAAAAAAAGTCTTTGTTTCATGAAGGATTCTTAGCTGTAAAAAGAAAAATAGCCCAGCCAATATCCTTTGGCTTACAGGCAGCTTAAAAAAGTTTCTATCTAAGGAAAACTGTAAACTGATGACTAGACTTCACTTTTTTCAACTGAATTTGAAGGAACATCCATTTTCCTAGACAACCTTTCTGATGCACTTTTTGATAAAGTTTAATGTCTCCATCAAAGCTCATATAGGATCTAGTTTTGTGTGCAGCAGCATTGTCAGGACTGGAGAAAACTTGCATTTAAACTAGACTGAAGAAAATCACCGGTCAACCTAGAAGATCCTATAGACCACTCCCTGTCCTCTTCCCAGGATACCAGTCCCTGCTTCCACTGCCTGTGCATTTCCGTCTTGCCCTTTAGTTTGACCAGCAGGTCTTGACTCATCCATGCTGGTCTCTTGCTGTTCTTTCCTGATTTCTTACACCTGGGGATTGAAAGCTCTTGCACTCTATGGAAAGCGTCCTTAAAGAACTGACAGGTCTGTTCTGCTGCCTTGTCCCTGAGGGCA
>NW_009606549.1:68471-68804 GCF_000690535.1 Cariama cristata | reverse complement strand
AATAAAAAGAAGGAAAAAAACTGAGCGGAGCAAAGTGATGGAAGGGGAAACAAACCATTTGCGGTGGTGCTGCGGTAACTGCAAAGCAAGCGATCGGGCCATTCAAAAGAGTTTGGGGAACAGGGATGGGTAGGAGGAATAAATAACAAGGAACTATACACCAGGTGGACTAAGAAAAAAAAAATAAAATAAAAAAAATGGTTTTTTCTGAGAGAACCAAACGAATGGAGAGAAACTCAGGGCTGTTATCAGTTACATATGAGTAGGAGGTGTTGGTTTTTCTCTGATTAATCAAGCCTTTTCAGGTGGTGTAACTTCTGGGAGAGGCTGGGG
>NW_009606549.1:66045-68440 GCF_000690535.1 Cariama cristata | reverse complement strand
TGTTTTAGTGTTACAGCCCGGTTTGTGAACATTCTTCTGCGGCCACAGGGAATAACAAACCACTCTAGCAAAACTTTCAGAGGAGGAATGTTTGTCACACTGACTCAACTTAGCGTGGTGTTATCTTTGGTATATAGACGTGAACTGTTTTTTTTATTATTATTGTTTTTAATAGGAAGTCAAAATGAGTAATATCTAATGGAGTGATAAAGCAAAATTTCCAAGAGTACAGCTGTGAGAAGCATCAAGACCAGTAACTTGAAGAATTATGTATTTTTTCCTACTCTGCCTAATCAGTGATTATGAAAGAGTGACGAGAAGGCTGATTTGCATGAGAAATACCCTTAGGATAATGCAGTATTTCGTTTCACAATTTTCCAGGTTCAAAAAGCTCGGTAAAGTTCTTTTCCAATAGTTCTCCACTCTCCTGCACCTCTGAACTCCTGACACTATCAAGCTATGGAAAGTCCAAAATGTCACAAGGCAGGCAGTTCTCCCTGTTATTTTTTTACCTAGGCAGAAATGGTAAGACCTGAAAATCTTTAATATTTATCACTCACGTTAGAAATAATTTTATAAGATTTTGTCTTTCAGACATTGTCGGACAGGGTGAGAGATGAGGAGACCTTCAGTCCGGCTGAATAATTTGTCCCAAGCCTGTGCTGGAACACAGACAAACAGGATGTTTTATCCTCAATTTATGGATAGAAAAATTGAGGCGAGGAAGTGGAGGCATTCATTTTTCAAGTGTAGAAGTGCTCATTTGTAAGCAGGCAATTTAGGCTTGAACTTTTTTTTTCCTTTTTTTGAGGAAAAGGACCGTGTATATACAGTTCCCATTGAAATTACACTTGAGGCACCCAAGCAGAAAGACTTTGGCCATACTCTTTTGGGGTCCCGCAGCCCTAATCCCATGTTCTAATTGGCCAGTAATCTGTGGACAGATATTGTAACAGTTCCTTTAGAATATTTTTCTACTTCTCACTCATTTGCATACTAATGGCATAAAAATAGGCACTTCCTGCCAGTAATTAGTTGGAGCCCAGAATTTAGAGAAAGAAAAAGACCACAGCATTATGGTAGACGGATGGTACTGAGGAAGCTGCAAAAAAGAGTCACTTCTCTGGTGCTCAGAGAGTGCCTTTAATTTAGAGTTCAAGGCTGGCAACTCTGTTACCTCTGTGTGACAGGGATTAACTGTTTGCTTGGCCTAATAACTTTGCCTCTAATGAGCCCCTCTAACTTTTTTCATGGCAAATCACTCTATCTGTCCTGCACGCAGTCTTGCTGCTCTAAAGGTTTTTTCTTTTTTTGCCTTTTTCCCAGAAAAAATAATGCTAGCGGTGAAGTCTGCACCGTGAGCGTAGTTCCTCGTGGAGCACCGTTGACTCGGACCAGCACAGAGTCTGCTCAAGGGTTCGGCATCTGATGGGGCACTGTGCAACTCGTAACCACATCAAGTCGTATGAAGCTCTAGGTTAAAATAGCCCGTTAAGAGCTGGAGAGCTTTGGATGTATATACAGGGTTATTTGACTTTTCACGTGTAGGTCGTAGACTGGAATGCAAACCAAGCTGGTGATAGCTAGAAATTTTCCTCTTATGGCAGCAACATAGGTAGCTTTTGTTTAACATATCAGCTTTTTCGGTCAAATGTGTAGCAGAAGAGTTTTCTGCGCTGTAGAAATTTCTCCATTGCTACTCTACTGGTGGTATCTATGGCAAGGTGAAACACAGGAGTGTGGTATTATCCATCCAACCCTGAAGAACAGCGATAACTTCAGTGAGACAGGGAAAGTGTATTTTGCTACTTTCATTCCCCTGACTTCTCTGGAGGCAAATATTACAGATTGTGTTCTCCAGGGCTGTGGAACTGACACCTTCAGTGAAGAATTAAATGCAGAAACTCTTCCCATGGTATTACTTAGAAGAAATTTCAGCAATTACTGTTTGCCGTCTGCAATCGGACAATATTGATCTCCAGTGATGCAGTCTTAAAGCTCATGAGATGAAACTGCAGTTAATTATATACCTTTAACTTATTTACCTATTTCAATAGCAAAGTAATTATTAATGTATTAATCTCTCTAATACGTTGACTGTAACTTTTAGTTTCTTTAGAGCTGCTGCTCTCAGAGAACCATGGGACAGACCCAATAAATGAGGTCTGTCCTCCTTAAAGTTGAGACCTGCAATGCAGCAGTAAATGTTTGGTCCCCTTAATGGGATCCAGAATCATAGAATCATAGAATGGTTTGGTTGGAAGGGACCTTAAAGAACCCTCAGTTCCAACCCCCCTGCCATGGGCAGGGACACCTTCCACCAGACCAGGTTGCTCAAAGCCCCATCCAACCCGGCCTTGAACACTTCCAGGGATGGGGCATCCACAGCTTCTCT
>NW_009606549.1:38563-65753 GCF_000690535.1 Cariama cristata | reverse complement strand
GTCCATGTCCTTCTTGTGTTGGAATGAATGAAAACTAGATATTTATTTAGACCTTCTAGGGAATGCCTGGAGAGAGTGCTACCTCAAATTAAGTCAACATGCTCATTGCATCAACACAACTGTGTCCGCTCGAGCAGTCTTGAGGGAGTGACACTGTCAAACGGTTGGGGTGACTCTTTAAATGACCTGTGAGACTGCAGCTCCAGTGAAAGACTGCAGGATGGAAAGGAAGCTCCTCCATCCCTTTGACATTCACTGTGTAGAATCCTTTTCCAAGGACAGCCTTTTGTAACTGCTCCTTCACCGAGTGAGCAAGGCTGCGGTTTGCATTGCAGCCTAATGGGTCAAGGACTTGCCAAGGAAATGGGAGATTTTTGGTTGAAAATCCTTCACCACTTGGCAGGAATCAAAAATAGTGTCTCCTCTGTCTCGTGACAGGCTCTTCTGCCCTGAGTCAAGAGCTAGAGAAAGGAATGAAGTTTCGAGGGGGCTGACGCTGAGCTAGTGAAAGTAAGCCTGAGTCTACGCCACAGTGATCGTAGCACTCAGTGGGGAGCAGCTTCTTGGTTTCAAACTCCACTCAAAAAGCTTTTTCCATCTCTTTCATTTCCCTTTCCCTCTATGCATCCCACTTCATTGCTAGTCTTCATGTCAGGCATGTATGACACTCTGTATTATATTGTGCTGAACTTAGAAGTGAAATTGTGTCACCTTTTTTTAATCTTTAAAAGCAAACCTTGTATCCAGCAGAACTATATTACCAGAAAGTATTTTCCTGAAAACTTTGAGACTCTAGCTTATTAAAGCACAGATCCTTAAGACGATTGGGTCTATTCCATTAGTAGATTTATAAAGTGTGCAGACTGGGTAAACAACAGTGACAGCTTGGGGAAGTGTATGCACCTGTTTATTAAAAAGACGTTAACAAGGGCAAATCTAAAATAAGAACATGTACCACAACCCAATTTTCAGCAAATTTTTATGCATGCCTACACTTAAGGTTACCAATGTTATTGGCAATTTCTCTCTCTCTTTTCTCTCTCAGAAGTACACGGCAACTGATGAGCATGGAGCATCTGTGGCAAAGGAAAAAAACAGCGTCTTCAAATTTTGAGGAGCAAACATGACCCTTTCCGTTTCTACTGTTTCCCACCCACATTCAGTTAGCGTGAGAGAAGAAGGAAAATTAAAAAAAAAAAAAAGCAGAGATATTTTCTTTGCATTGAAGGACTGAAGGATGTATTGTTTTTTCAATCACAAGCAAGCACTTTCATCACCGTTTTTGCTCTACATTCTAAGTGACAGCGAGTTTTCTGTATTTTACTGGAATAACTTAGAAGAGGTCACATTTCTAAAAGTCCCTTTGCAGAAGTTAGTCTTCTGTTTGGATGTATGAAAATTCTACAGCGCTTATGCAACTTGTAATTTGCAGATAGGTATAAGCATATGCAAAATGGAGATTAAATGTGTATATGTAAGTTTGCAGAATTAATCAACCAAGGATGTACAAAACTATAAATGCTTTGTTGAAATTTGACTCTAAAAAGATTTATGAATTAGCCTTCCATAGCAGCTTTCACTCAAGGGCGCTAAATACTGCGTTTTTATTATTAATTAATAATACATAAGATTTACATGATAATGTTATTCCCCTAGAATAGCATATTAAAAATATATCCCGATCTTGCAAGGACCTGTTGGTATTTATACCTATCCAGAATTGCTTTAGTGGTGCTTTTTAGGAGTATAAAATGCTGCCAGCCTGGAGCCCCTCCAGGATTAGATCTTAATCCCCAAGGAGGTGTAAGTGCTACCATCTCCTTTTTATAGACTGAAAACTGGGAACTGTGTGGGTAAATGCATGCAAGTTTACACATATGGTCAATAATGGAGTAAAGAATCAAAATTTAGGATCCAAACTTGTAAAGTGTATTATAAGGACAGTTACTGTCCCTTCTTGGAGTCCCCTTCGTGTCACTAGTTGATGTGAATGTTACTGAAGACAAACCAAAGCCCTGGGGACCTGACTGTGAGTTCTGTGTTTCAGCGTACGGCCTGATGAGCCATAGCGTATGTCCCTCAAACACATTTGATTACTTCTGTTATCAAGAACTGAAACAAAGGGTGTTTAAATGGTTCTCACAATACAGTAGGCAAAAAAAAAGCAGTGTTTTACTTAAGTATACCTTTGACTACAGCTGGTTACAATAGGACGTGATTATTTTAGGAGCATTAAAAATATCTACTATCTTCCTCCCATGCTAGGTAGAATAGTAGTCTGAAGTATTTTTGCTTTGTGATTTTCGAAAACGAAGAATTCTGATTTAACCAAACCTCTTCAGAAGGAAGCTGGCTGATATTATCTTACTTCCCTCTTTTCTTATTGTGGAATTGTTGAGAGAATGCCAGTTGTTACTACTTGTCAACGCAACTTTCTAGTCCATAATATTGCTCGTTAAAGGCAATAAATATTACCAGAAGACTACTTAAAAACTGACCAGTATGCAGAATTTGAGTGCGTAGGTAATAACACAATGGCAATATAAATCTAGGTTTGCATTTGTTAGTTAATTGCACACGCACATATGCGCACGCACGTAAACCATACCTTCTGAAAAACAATTCTCCTTTGTATGTTTTCGTGATATTTATCCAGCAAAATTTTTAAAGATTTTTTATTTCTCAGATATCAAACTATTCAAGCGAATGAACACCTCTGCTTTTCTTTCGGGGGATTGCAGCAAGAGTCTTTGACTCAAGGTGTTGCCAAAAATGGGGATTCCAGTATGAAATGCCAAGGTTGACGATTGCTAAGATACTTTTGACTCCAAATGGAAGGCCTATTTCATGCCACATGCGTGGTATTGAAAGTGTATAAGGTACGATTGGCTTCTGAGCTAGGTGAATGGATGCTGAGGCCAGTCCTCCCAGCAATGCCGTGTACGAAGGGATCTGCATAGGTTTCACAGCTGCACGGTACTCAGTTGCTCTGCTAGGCGTGAGCTAATGTACAACTGATTCCTCTCTGGGGAACGCTTTGATTCTGGGTTTCAGAGGGGACCCTTTCAGTATTCCTAATGATGTTTTTGGCTACAAAGCCTGGCAGCGTTATAGAGTTGTTGTGGACTCTGACACCAAAGAAACGTAGCCTAAAGAGCTGTAGTAAAAGACTTCATACCGCTGCTGCCCACTACTCAAAAAAAGCAAAGGTATAAGTGCACCCAAACGAAAATAAATTTAAGCTCTGTGAGCAGATTAACAAAGCTGTTTGCTATTATGGACAAAAGCTGCAGGGAAAAAAATGAAGAGGAAATGGGCTGTATTACTGTGAGTTGGCACAGAAACGAAATACCAGGCTGCAATTTATGTATAGTAATTGTTCACGAAGCATTCTTTGGGTTTTGATAGTGACTCATTGTGTTCTTTGTGACCTTTGATGTACAGGATGGGCTGCTAGAAGACAGAGGAAGCCACAGTAAGAATATAAAACTTTATTAACTTAAGATTTTGTTGGTTTGTTTGTTTGGGTTTTTTTTTTATTGCTCTCTGATAGGTAGTATCTCTAGAAAAGTCTACCAGAGGCATTTACCTTGAGTCCTCATGGTTTTTGCTGTGTCACCCAGGCTTTTTGCAGTTGAAAAAACAGTTCTGGTTTAACTGAAAAATAGCTTTGGTTTTAAAAAGGAAATTTGTTAAACAATTGGTTGCTGACGTTGGTTACTGAGTTCTGAAAAATAAGATAACTGATGGAAAAACTACTGTTTTAGTAGTCCAGGTAATGAGCAGTGATAGGCCCTGCACAATACAGGACAGAGGGCAAAGTTATTGAGAAGACGTTCTTCTGAGTGAATATTTTATGTTTTAAAGAAAATTATGGAAAAAGCCTTCCATAGAGTCATCAGAGTTGACACAACAGACTTCAGCGCTGTTAAGTTCCATTATGTAAATCCACGGTGATGTAAGCCAGACACTGTCAAGTTTGATACACCCCAAATTTGACCTAATTAGCCATTTGGTTGTTACTTTTCTCAAAGCTTGTGCAACTTGGCTCGGTTCAGGGTATAGATGCTAATTGAAGGCGTAACCTACAGGTGCTAAAGAATTCTTACAAAAGAAGGTCTGTCCTATTAAGAATGCAAGTCAAGGCTCAGGGTCATCGGCTCGAATAGTGGGGATGGGAATGGAAATCCCATCTACGGTTCTCTTCACATCACTGTATTATTTCCAGGAGCAAAATTCAAATCCAAAAGAAATCAATGCAATCTAATAGATACTTGCCTACTGAAACCTCTCCAGCTTCAGTTGGTTGAACAGGGAAAGAACGTTTCCTTAAGCTTTAAGGAACCTGAAACTATATAATGCAAAGCCTGAAGTAGTTTACTCTACCCCCTCCCAATAACAAATGTACTCCTGTGCAAATCACAGTCGAAATTTTCTCTTCTTCGTAGATCTGCCATCCAACATTCAGCCTGCTAAATTGTAGGTGACTGCCGCTGTGTGACTTACTCCAGGTTTGCCTTTCACATTTCCCATCTATGTCCATGTGTCCCCAGCCTAAGATCATCTCTACACTCAGGTCCTCTTCCCACCCATTTGACAAGCAGGAGTACAATAACCTTTTGTCGTGACTACACCTTGGACCAGATGCCTTAATGTAAACACTCTATCTCTTCTGCTGTTTCCCTGCAATTCCCTAACCAAAATGAAATGAGATAAAAAGAGCTGCACAGCCTCTGAGTTTCCTGGCTTTTATCTTTTTTATACCAAAGCCTTTGTGTTAATTTTGCATAGCTATTTTTACATGAGGAATAATATCCTGAATTACTGCTATCACGTGCACTTAAGAATCCCACCTCACGGTCCTCAAGTCATCTGGTGACCTGATAGTGTTTCCTGCTCCTTCCCTCACATCAGCGCTGCGGCGAACCTTGCCCAAAGTTTCACATCTGAAAAAGCAGATGATTTGGCAACACCTTCCTATAGATATTTCTTTTTCTTTTTCTTTTCTTTTTTTTTTTTTTTTTAAAGAAGTGTGCCTGTCTTTGAGTAAACTTTTCTTTCCAACTGTTCTTTTTTGTCAGCTTGCCAGCTCGACTTCTAGTATTGTTCTGTGGAGATTGCTGTAAGGAAAAATGAAAGAGAAGAGAAAGGTAGAGAACTGGGGGAAAGGGAAGAAGGGTTCAGAGGGCATTTAAAGCCTGGGGAGCCTAGCATGGAAAGGGAGATAGGCTTAGGAAACAGGGAATAAAATGGTGGAATGAGAGATAAAACAAGAACATAAAGGATAAAGGATTAGAGAGATAAGGAGTTCAAGAGATGAAATGTGAATAAAGGAAAACAAGAAAAATAAGGATGAAAGGAAAGAAGTGACAGGAATGAGACATGTAAACAATTAGCTAAGAAAATATTCTGTTTATTTTAGTGAAAGAAAATTATAGTATCTTTATTATTCTCTGGTTTACTAGTTCAGAGGAATTTTTCAAACTAAGAGCTGACATTTGGGTAGTATTACTGAACAAAGATAAATATAAGCCTTCCAGTTCTTGAATTAACCCATTCTGAATTTGGTTAATTAATATGTCATTCGGGCAACTAAAATTTGGATAAGAAAACAAAGAAATAAAAAAATATCAACAACTGCAATACAAAGTGCAGACCTGGAAGAACTCTTCACAATATTTGCAGTTACATCCATCAGCTCCAGCACAGAGGGACCAGCTCGCTGATGCTCTGCTGCAGATTAATACCAGAGCTGAGAAGTGCAAAAATACTTGTTCAAGTTTCAGCATTGCCCAATGATCGGCAGAAAATTTCCTCAAGATCACAATTTGTCTGTAAATATATTTCACGGTATTTTTTTTCCCCCGTTTGGGTATTCGTAAAGTGTTATCAGGTCTCAGTTTCTGCCTCATATGCCTGAGCTGTTCACGTAGGTCACATAATGTGATGGAACCTAGATAACATTGCTTGTTTTCCCTGATTATCTGAACATAGATCATCAAGAAGCTGAAATTTAGTCAAATCCACAGTCAATTTATTTTTTTTTTTCCCAGAAAGACTACATATACCTGCAAGTCTAATAGGCAGCATCAGAAAACTCAAATATTTTTTCAGTAGTTTTTGTGCTTGACTTTGATTTGGAAGTCACCAAACATCTTATTAACTAGTTTAGCCATCATCCCTCGCTTTCCAGTACCCTTAAACTTGTATAAAATGGTTCACATCTATACGGAAAATATTCCTTGAGGTCAGTTACTTGGCATATAAAACCTAAAGTCTGTGTATTCAGGAAAGGAAATTTTGAAGTCCTATAATTTGCTAGTTAACAGAAATTTCTTTTTTTTTTTTTTCAATATATTTTGGCAAGCAGTCATTATACCACTACTTTTCGAGTTTTTCTTTCTTTAATGGCCAAGGCCTTTCCTGACTTGACCATGTGTGTCCCCATATCCCTCCCCAACATGCAGCAGAAATGTGGGGCTACGGAGGATAACCCTGGCAGCACCATACAGCATTCTAGAGGTGGGATATGTCTTTTACACACATAATGTGAGGAAAGATAAATTTACATCTCAGGAAATTGGGAAGTTTAATTTCCGCATGGTGACCCTACTTCGTGCTTGTGTTACAACCTCACTTCCCTTTCTTTTATGCAGAAAGACATTTTGGAAGTTCATGCACCTTCTGAAGGTGCCCTGAGAAATGGAGCCAGAACAAACGAGGTCGTCTTCTGCTCCACAAAGGGCAGGGCATCAGCAGTCAGTGGTGAAATAATTTTTTTTTCTGGCCACTCTTTTTCTTGATTTCTTTCTGATGAGCTGAGATGCGGGTTGAGCTGCAGCGAGTTTCTGTTGGAGCACAGGGTGTCCTTTGCCTGCCGCAGACACATGCAGCTCTGCAGGCTTCTGAGCAGGTCTTGGGCTGTCGCAAAGGTTTTTGAAGATGCAACCAAGGTACTACATATCCCTTTTCCTCATATTGGATGGGACAATCCCCCGAAAGGATTTCTTCTTCCAGACCAGTACTACATATCCCTTTTCCTCATATTGGACGGACAATCCCCCGAAAGGATTTCTTCCTCCAGACCGTCCACAGAGAAGAAGAGAAAATGAAGTCTCTAATGAGTGCTGGTCCCAGTTCTGGTGCCACTCAGTCCTGTTAATTCTGTCAGAGGGAGAGAAATCCTAAGATTTAAATGTTTTGATTCAGTACAAAGCATGAGTTCATCAAAGAAAAACTGGATTTCCTTCAACGCAGAAAAAACACGTTAAAACAACCCTAAACCACCCCTGTGAACCCAAACTGATCAGCCTAAAGCGCCTAAGAACTGTAGGAAGTGGTTGTGTATTTACAGAAGGACCCAAGCCCTAGGTCCTCTGCTGAAGTATTCGAGGTGTTATAATGAGAAACTACCAGTAACAAACAGCAATTTAAACATCCTAAATTACATTCTGTAATGTCTCAGCTTGCCAAATGCCTGAATGAAAAAGGATGTGAAAGATGGGCTCTCCTTCATTCTAATTCAACCCAGATTCTGGGATTATCTGTTAAAAATAGGACATTTTCTATTCTCTAATAATAATAATTTTCCATAGACAGCTGTTGATGTGCCCATAGGTTCACAATAGCTCTTTTTTGCAATGGATTGTAATAACAATTTTTTTGACTATGTCTTTGAATTCAGAGCTGTATGAGCTATTCACAGTGAACACTTTAATCAGTGAATTTCAGCTTTTGTTCTGCCTGTAAATTGTTACACAAGTTACAGGCAGACATTTGATATAAATAAACTTTACCCTGACAGTTTCTTCACAACATGTTTTTGCTGCGGTGTTTCAATGTTCGTTATTACCGTTGCACAACCGGTCACCTTGGTTGGCCAGTGTTGTTTGTTCTGGGAAAGAAGCAGTAACCGAGAGGAAATCCATATCACGGAGCCGTGATGGTCCGATGGATAAGGTGCGCGCAGTTAAGTTAGGAGGAGCGAGATCACAAGACTAAAGAGGTTTTTAGGACTATTTTAATATTTCCTTTCCAGTTCCCTTGACTCAGACCTTGCTTGTAACATCGCTACGAGAACAAAGAGGCCACTTGAACATTATAGGCTGAGGTCAAATTGAAAATTAATGATCTCTTATCACATTCAGACAAAGCTCCAGCTGCAAAGGGTGGGGTTGGGTGCTTTTCTCGTTTATTTAATTGCCACTGAATCAGGGCTCTGAACAGGGCTTGCCTAGTCAGAGTGGCAAAAGATGAGCTCACATGCCATTTTCCGAGTCCCGTAGCCGTGCCCGTGCCAGAGCCTGGCCTGACAATCTTTTCCGTGGCTGGTATCTTCGGTGAGAGCAAAGGGAGTGCAAGTCTAATATCTTAATGAAACAAATGTCAGGCATTTGTTTTATATGAATAAAACATCTTTGGCATAAACCTCAGTGAAAAACAAATTCCAAAAAGGTTGTAAATCAGAATTCAGCTTTCAGTGCGCTAAAATGTGTGTGTGAAAAATTATGTTGAAGAACCAGCTCTATCTAAACTAAATCGTTTGGCAATGTCCTGTCAGTACAAGAGAAAATGGATGTAATGTGCCCATATGCACCAGGAATGACTCAGAATGATGTACAAGTGTTATTGTATCTACTCCAAAAGAAATACCTGGAAGTCAGGAAATAAGGCTCCACAGTTCAACAGATTTGTCTGAGGTTAGATGTTCTGGTTTTCAAACTCTGGTTTTTCCCCAGAGTGCCATAAGGATGTCTCATGCAAACAAATATAGTCTAGGTCAACCGATATCTCTGGGACTATTGCACAAAATGTAGTTTTATTTGGTATTTATGGGAGAAGAGTTTCAGGAAAAAAACATGACTGCTAGTAACCTAAGAACTGAATAGTAGATTGATATCTGTAGCTCCTGGAGCAAGACCTGTAGCCTAAACACACACTCCTTAATCTATATGTAAGTCCAGGCACTTCCTTAAGTAGTCACGACAGTTTTATTACCTATGAATATTCACATAAATTAGTTTTGTTTGTAAGAAGGGTAGCAATCTTGAATACTTGGACCAATCTGTATTCAAGCGGAGAAATCATCTGAAGTCTCTAGTTTCCTGTTTATAAGAGTTTGGGCTGCCCAGACAAAACACAGCAGCAGGAACAATAGCACAGGGCTTGGATGACTCTTAGAATCGTAGAATCGTTATGGTTGGAAGAGACCTCAAAGATCATCAAGTCCAACCATATACTCTTACAGCACCTCTGAGACCGAGTTGTCTGAGCTAAAGGTAACATCACTCCGACTTACTCTCATAGCGTTGGAGCTGGCAACTTCAAAATGATCTGGTATGTGTTTGTAAACTCGGTGCTCGAATCCATAATGAAATGGCACTATAGAGTCAAAGACTGATTTGGGTTGGAAGGGACCTTAAAGGTCGTCTAGTCCAACCCTTCTACCATGGGCAGGGACATCTTCAACTCGATCAGGTTGCTTAGAGCCCGATTCAACCTGACCTGGAAAGTTTCCAGGGATGGGGCATCTGCCACCTCTCTGGCAACCTGTTCCAGTGTTTCACCACCCTCGTTGTGAAAAATTCCTTCCTTATATCTAGTCTGAATCTACCCTGTAGTTTAAAACCATTATCCCTTGCCCTACTAAAATGTCTGTCCCCATCTTTCTTATAAACCTTTAAGTACTGAAAGGCTGCACTTTTACCCATCCCCTTAGCGTGCTCTATTTTAATGTTAATATACGCAAATTGAAAACACAACCTTGAGTCAGTATCTGTTAGGCTGTCTGTCCTTGCGGGAGTTTGCTGGGGTAGCCTCCCCTTTGGAAACCTTCCAGAAGGGAAGAACATATTTTTCCAAAGATGACGTCGGGTCCTTGTGTTCATTTGCTGGAAAGAAGTCCGGCTCTGTCAGGTACAGTGATTGAGGTTTCTTGGAAAACTCTGATGAGGAGGCTTGCGATAAGAAGACAGAAAAATGATGGAGGACCTTGCCAGAATAGCAGATCAGATATAGCTCTCTTGGTCACCATGGTGAAGTGGGAATCCAGCTCAAATAGAGCAACAGACTGTCTCCCGCTAACTAGACCGTGATGCTCCAGTTCATCCTACTGAAGGGCATCTGTGAGACAGCGCTGAGCACCACTCATGAACTATTACGTAGTAGGTCACAGTGTTGACAAACGTTTTCAATTTTTTTCTAAAGTGCCACTCATATCTGACTTTCCCATGTTCTTCCCTGCTGCTACCCCAATGTAAACAGTGCAGGGTCGTACAGGAACTACTCTCCCTCTCTCCAAATGGTATTGCTGGGGATCTGAGGATGACTAATCTCTCCTGTTTACAGTCTGCTAGCTGTTTGAATCCAAACATAATTTAGATGACAGAGTTTGGGAGACTAGAGAATTACATGTTGTCAAGCTACTAAGGAAAATTAAAAAAGAGACTTTTCATGAGGTGTTTGGTAATTTCCCTCACTGCTTGTACCGTCGCAGCCTGTAGTTCTGCTACCCTGCTCTTCCCTCTACCCTTACAAGAAGCACCTGACATATTCACCTCACCCGTCTGAGACCTAAGAACAATTTCCAGGGTGCCCATGAGAAGATGAAGAAGAGGAAGGAAGCAGAGTTAGTAATTTAATCATGCCCTGGACTGACTAGCCTTTAAACAACTGTGTTGGTATGGGAGATTTCCTTCAGAAGTTCCCACTTGAGCATCTAGTCCCTTCTCCATATCTGTAGCGTACGTATAAAAATATATAACCCTCATATATATATATATATAAAACCAGCTATATGTTCGCTAACTACCTTGTAACTGTCCAGTGAGCACTCAAATCATCTTTTGAAAAATCCTTTTGCAGTTTTGTACCACTTATTTCAGTCTGCATTTGGGCCCACTAAATAAATCAGACAACATACACAATTCTAGAAGTCCTTTTAATCACAGGATAGATATAGGCATAAAATGGTCGTCTGTCTATAAAGTGAGGCTGAAAAAGTTATATCAGAAATGAGGTGTAAATTTTTAACATTGCACATAATTTATCTGTTAGAACAATTTAACATTTGAATACTACACATGGGATGTGGGATAATTTTTGTCACTTGAAATCTTTGAAATTGGAAAACTTCCTAGAAGATATGTTCTAGCTCAACCACAAGTGACTGAGCTGCAGGCTCAATAACTCAAAATTGAGATAGACTGTGTAAGTGTCTGTGCTCTGCCTCACATGGGATGGTAGGCTGGAGAACCATCATGGCCTCGAAATCTATGAAAACACTTTGTCTTTTCTGCTTGGTATTTCAAAAGGAGCTGTCAGAGCACGATCGATTAAGATAAGGTGAAAAAGGTGCAGCAAATAAATCTGCAGTCAATTAAAGACTGAAGGTGGAAGATGTACATACCCTACAGAAGATGAGGTGAATTGTGGCAATTAAACAGAATGCTCCTGATAAATTAAATAACGAATCACATTCCAAATTTGATAAAGAATTCATCTTTTAGATACAACAAATGAAGAAAAAGAAGAATTCAAATAGCTGTGGAAGATCATAAATACCCATTTTGAAAACATATTCAGCCAAACAGCTGTCATAGTAACCTCTGCAAATAAAAGTGTTTAAGAGGATCTTTACTGGAGAATATGACATTAAGTGGTATATTTCTTCAGAAATCTGGCACTATTACTCATCTTAAACTGGAAAGATTTGACAAGAATGGGAAAATTCAGCTGTGCCAGCCTAGCAGGTGTGAGGGAAAGAAAGGTTTCAAAGCAAAGCCCATGGTGCTTTTCAATGTTGTGCCCTTTTGGAGCTCCTTGCTATGAGTTTTACTTAATGGCAGCTATTTTGTACCAGCCAGTGGATTAACAGGTGATCTTTTGAGTCATTTCTGGAAAAAATTACACATGGCTGTTTGTGGACTTGTTAGTGGAACAAGATCTTTCCTAGATTATGCTCGTCTTTTGATACTTTTTTTTTGCACGATAAGCTAGAGAGTGTTTTGTAAATGATTGCATTATTAGCGCAGAATACATTACCAAGTAATGTGGAAGCATGGTCACATCAATTTGCAGAATATGTAGAGGGGATACAGTCAATTTAAGTCGAAAAGCAACTTTAGCTACACTGTCACGTTTAAAAGCTAAACTAGGCTTCTTCTTGTCTCCATCTGTGCATGGGAATGAAAAGGCAGAAAAATCTGCCTCTCTTTAGCTAACTAGTCCAACTACTGTCTACTGGTATTGTTATTAGTAAATGGAAAACTTGTTGCAGTAGGAATCAGCAAGATGCTGACGGCAATGGTTTGGGCTAATTTCATGTAACCGTTCTGACAGGTACTGTTAGAAGCAGAGGTGGGCGGATTCTAATAACAAGAGACGCTTCTGAAATTAATAAACATCACTTAATCTAGATACTCAAAGCTGAGAAAAGCCAATCATTTTCCCTGAGCACCCTTCTGTGGCAATAACGAAATTTTGCAAAATGTGAGTTTACGTCTAAAATGAGGAAAACCATTAAAGGGAAAGGAAAATAATGTTTAAGATGTAAAATACCATAGTAAGACATTTACACAAATAGGAAAGAAATACCTACATTCACTGTATTGTGTTTTAGTTACATCCAACAGAGGAGCATCCTCCTTGCATGCTGGTTTCATTCTCCCCATCCCTTTTTGACCTGTGCACTGCCTTATTGCTTGTTGTCAAAATTACTGAAGTTTCAGGAATATATTCATGCAGGTCCGTCTTCTGTTGCTAAGAGAATAATCCTGATAGGTTTGGTAAGATGACTGGCAATTACTTCCATACTATTTTTACCCTATTTCTGGTCTTAATACTGATATTGCATCTTTAGTTTTAAGTGTAATATGAAATCTAGGCCTTTAGCTGATAGCAAGACTAGAGCTTGTTTAGTACATCTCATCCTATACTACTTGATGTTACTCTTACCAGAGTTCATTTTTGCCTTATTTTATGCTGTGGCATAGAGATTTTGTATGCCATAGAAAACTCATGAGCAATGGCTTTTACTTTGGCATAAGGCATAGTTCCTTTTTCTCTTCTTTATACTCTGCCAGAAGTGGCAAACATTGATGATTGCAACTTCTCCCACTGAATTTTTACTACAGTTTTACTACACTTTGGTCAGTTGATAAAAATAACCACATTTCACTGCTTCTGTAACCTGAACTGCAGAAAATCTTAATGTTAACCATCATCACACCGAGATAATGGGCAATTAGTTTTCCAGTATGGTCTGACTCATCCTCTCTCTTATGATGTCCGTTAAACTATAGCAGAGAAATTCTTCCCAGGTCTTCAACGCTGTTACTGGCTCATTTAAGTCTTCTCTTCCTTGTGCATAAAATCCTCTATATTCTAGTAAGTGCGAGTTAAGATTTGTCATTTTAAAAGGATTTCTTGCTTTAAAACTTACTCTTTTTTTGAAACCTGGCCTCATATTTAGTTCATCATTGGCTGTAAAATAAGCAGCCAGGTTGGAGGGAAATGAATATAGAGGTTAGAAGTAATTAAAACTCAGAGTTGGCTGGACATTTCTGAAAAATGCAGATGACTACCTGTGTCCACATATGCAGTGCATTTGTCTAAGCTACTCGTGTGTGAAAAGCAAGGAACGGAACGAAAGCTACCCTTGCTGCCGTAACTACAGCAGATGCTGCTTGATGCCTGCTATAACACAGAAATATGCTCTCATGCTTTTACAGCAGCCTTGTCAGCCCTTTTCATCCTACCTCTTGTGCCCTTGATTTCAGACCTCTGACCTTGCATTTCCTCTGGCACCCTATAACAAATAAATAAATAGGCGAGTAGGTGGTCATGTGAGACTCCAAGTTATTTACTGGAGAAGAAGATACTGGAGAAGACACTGCTCAGAGAGGGTCCATAGCTGGAAGTTTAAAATTCTCTATTTCTCTCTGATTTTAATTAATAGGCTTGTATTTAAGATTAAATGTATTCAATTTGTGCACAGTGTAGAGAGTGTCACACTACAAGATCGGTTATATACATAGCAATACAATTATCATTCTCTGCTGACAAATGTACCGCGATATTGATAAAAAAGCAATAACTTCAACGTACATGTCAAAATCAGCCCCGATAGCTTATTACAGATTGTTAAACGAACATAAATATCTAATGTTCAACCTGTAATGTTCATTCGTACCATGGCAGATGAAGGTATAGGCCGAAGAATTAATTGAAAACACAATACCAAGTCTAATATTCACCAAGTCTAAGCTATATCTCTTTGCAAGCACTCCTAAAAGTATGGGGGGCTAGTTCGCCACCCCAGGAGCAGACTGCAGAGAACTGATGACGTTTAAACCTCTTTAAGTGTCCCTGAGATCTTCTGGTTCCGGCCACAATCCGCCAGCTTATCCATAATCACCTTTCCATGTTTCCAAGAAGAGAGCGTGGCTCCGCAGACTGCCTGGGTTGCTGCTGTCCCCCTCCCAGCTCCCTCCCGCATCGAGCCAAGGCAAGAGCAGAGTGATGGTGCAGGCTTTCCCAGCAGCAAAGTGGGTTGTGGGCTGGTCAGTCTCAGTCTTTTATGAAAAAGTTTCTCTCACATCAACATATTTGCTGATTTTTATGTATTTTTTTTAAAGGAAAGGGAAATGGAGGGGCATAGCCTCAGACAGATCTCGTTTCCTCCTTCATTCTTCAGCTTTCTTACCCACATTTAGACACGTAAGGAAGCAAGCTATGAACAAGCTATTTTGGAGATGTCCTAGATTAAAATAAACTCATTTCTACAGTGGTGGAGCTGGTGATGATGTTGAAAGGCACAGGGCTGAAGTACTGGCACAGGCGGTGACGAGCCCAAGAACCAGCCATAGCCTTCCCCATGTGCTGCACCAAAGGCTTGGGCATCCCGTTGGGCATTGGTACCACAGCATCCGTCGAGCTGCGAGGGGACCAGGTAGACTCAACCGCTTCTCCTCTTCTTTCTCATGAGGACACAATTGGAACGGCCCTTGGGTGAGGACTTGTGGGGCAGAAGGGGGTTTCCCACCTGCATCAGCAGAAGAGAGGCTAATGCTTTCGGGTTACTTCCAAGTGGCTTGTACCTCTGCTTTGTGGAGAGGAAATGAAAGGTATATTCAGCGACGGCAGCAGCGTGATTTACTTTAGTGCTAGGGCTTTTTTTAAGGTCATCAGCTGCATGATCTCTTCACGTGGTGCTTCCAGTTGGTTACTACTTTTTAGTGTTTTCCTGTCCTTTTTTCTTTCTTTATATTTTCTGCCCTTTCTACTACATTTTTCCAATGAAAAATTCCCGCTGCAAAGAGTTTGCTCACTTGCTGTTTGCAGAGGCCCAATAAGATCAGTACCAACATCAACTTCCTTAGAAGGACAGGGATGAACCATATCCAGGTTCCTTTGCAGGGAAAAATTCCCACCTTTTTATTCAGATGTGGCAGAGGCACACCTAAGAGACAAGTGTTTCATCTTCAGTCAGCCTTTATGGATTTTGGCTGACTTAATAATCAAGTCCCTATACAGAATAAATTTGTTTCACTAATAAATATTTCCCTATCTAGTAATACAAGCCTAAATTCTCAAAAAAAATGGAATTCATTGTGAAAAGGAAAATAAAGTTAGCTTGCACCAATGTTACCATCCTCCTTTGTGATCCCACAAAGCAGGAAAGTTGGATTATATCTGTTCAACAGTGAGACTCCACCAAAAATGTGGCATCTATTATCTGATGTGCAGGTAATGGAAACTATTGTGCCACGTTTAAGCTCAGATATCAAACCAAGGACTTGGTTATATGTAAATGGCAAAATACTGTGGCATTTTTCATGAGCAGTTGTGTGCAACATTGTCACCTACTTCACATTTTAAAAACAGAAACTACACCCCAGTTACTTATATTTTTCCTCCTCACTCAGTTGTACCTTGCTTCATTTCTTTAATTGGATTATAATACCATATAGTATTAAATGCTGATCTTTGTCGTGCTGCAGTTAAAAGCAAAGCTGTCACCGAGTGCCACAGAGCTCTTTAACAGTTTCCACGTTTCCCTTTAAAGGCATCAGCTTTTAAGTAAAATGGTTCATTTTAACTGTATTGACTGGACACACATGTAAAGCGCTTTGGGCTGGAATCCCATACATCTCCTATTACGACTCAGCTGCCCTATGTTTGCAACCTTTATTTGTCAGATAAAAGAAAAGAAAATCATTGTAGTGCAGACCAACTTACTGCTAACTGTAGCCTCTGAAGAAAATTAAGATGCTCTAATACTCCATTATAGTCTCTACAATTTGTATTAGGCACCCAGATATGTTTCCCTAATTAATAGTTCCTTTAGTGTCCAGATTAAAAATAGCTATTTAGAGCTCTGGGTAGATGATACAGCAGTATGAAATGGCATCACACCTGTCTTCGTGTTGCAGCTTCCCAAGTGTAAGTAGGAGTCAAAATTTCCCTCCTCATTAAATAAAAACACTGATAGATAGTACATCACTTGGCATCTCCAAAGTGATATACCTAAGACATACCATCTGCTACGAAGTTGCAAAAACATAGCCTGAGAAAAGTGGGACATCAAGGTGGAGCTTAATTTTCTTTAGTCAGTTTTCTGTCTATCCTGAAGTTGAGCGTGGATGGTGCAGGCATGGCTTATGATGCCTGTAACTGAAATGGCACAGAAAAACAGTAAGGGAGCAGGACTGTGAATGCAGTCATGTAGGAATAGGGAAATTTCAGTTCATTGCTCTCAAGACAGGCACATCTTTAGTAACTGGGAAGCTACTACTTGTGAAGGTAGCAGGAATCGCAGCTTAAGGTTCCCCTGTCCTGGTGAGTGCTGTCACTGCTGGATGACAAAGCCTTTTGCTTATTCTTCCCCTGGTCACAGGAATTTTTTGCAGTATTGCCAAGTGCACAGAGTCTGACTTGGAGCTGAGCCTCTGCTCTGAGGGCTGGGGCGCTTGCTGAAGGTGGGAGATTGAAGTTAGAGACTAAGGTGACCATAAATCCCAGATGTCCTCCTTGCTGGAGAAGTAGGACAGAGAGAGTGTCACAGAAATGAGCAGACACCTAACACCTCTCCTTTCTGTGCATCACTAGATTCAGACCTGGATTTCAGGCTGAGAAACAGCCTGAGAAATCAAAGTGAATAAAAAAAGATTACTTTCCAGCTGCGTTTGCTATAGCATTTTTTGGGCATCCTCCTGCGGCACTCTAAGCACTCTGAGTCTCAGTCAGGTCCCTGAGAGCTGGAGACAGAAATACGGGAACATTCCCATCTGTTCCCAGACAGCCTTAGTCTTTCAGACATCCAGCAGTCCAGCTGGAGACACTGCTCTGCTCAGGTTGCCAAACAAATAGACAATTGGATAAAATCTGGGGGCAGAAAAAATGGCTCCATTTGGAGTAACAAGGTCATCCTACTTCAGCAACGTGATTTCCAGCTCATAAACCAGGGATGCAGCAGCAGGTCTGGCAACACCAGCCACCAGCACACAGCTCCAGGCAGTGCTACCTGCATCCCTCCTGAAGGCCACCCGTCTTCCTCCTTCTATACTTATTCAAATAAAAGACCTCTGACATAACATTCATATCTTTTGTCTACTTTAGCATGCACATCTCCTCAGAAAAATCATCTCACTGATGTGCTGGTATTTATAGCACAGCTATATTACACAACAGATAGTCACCTGGACTTTTCAGAAATTAAAGAGAATCCCAATTCTTTCCATCCCAAAATCCTGTGAGCAAAAGAGTCTCCGCAGCTTACAGCATCCTAGTCCTCAAAGCCGCCACTGATAAGTGCATTGCCTGTAAAACACATGCTGTTATCCAAAGACAGGCTCTGAATATGATCTTCACAGGAGAAACGTCTCCACTCTGTCCCCAACCCCAGCCTCCACTGGTCTTTTTAACTTCTCCATCAGCACCCAGGATGTCTCCCCGTGTTCTGATGGGCGTAGGAGCGTGGAGAGGAGGATGCTTTCCTGGAAGGCTCCCTGCACTGAGACCTTCCCTTAGCACTGCAGGAGCTGACATGAAGCATGCGATTGCTACACCTTGTTTCTGCACATCTCAGCTGGGTTCTCTGAACTCTTCCCACGCACGAACACAGCAAATTCACTGCTTTCTCCTCCCTGCTTTTCTCCAGGCCTAAGGCAAAGGCTGCTGTGGAGACCACCTGGGTTAAATTAGCACCATTAAACAGTGTTAAGCAGTTCTAGGAAATGGAACGGTCTTTTATGCGTTACTGAAGTCATGATACGTGGCTGTCAGATTACTGTCTGGGAGCAGGAGGATGACCTGTGGGAGGAGCGCGGAGCCCAAACCCTCGCCTGTGTCCTGCCGCTGTGTGTAAAACTCCATCTCCTCATCTAAAGCAAATGCCCATTGATGTGCCACTCCTTTTCACCTTACACATTTTTTAATTAAAGAATAAGTACGCAGGGGAGCTTTTCACCTGCCCACCTCCAGGACATGGTGTTGATCTCCAGCAGCTGAAACCAGGGAAGTTCTGCTGCTTGCTTAGCAAGGATGGGTGAGACCAGGGTCATCATGTGGCGGATAAAGGCTTGCCAGTGCTGGTCGCTCTTTCCTAATTATACGAGAAATGGCTTTTTAATATTGGCATCCTTTCTCTGTAAATAGAAGCATTTGATGGCGTTGGGTGTAAGCGCACAGAACACTGGAGGGAAGCCACATGGCAGGGCTGAACTCCTCCTTCTCCATCCTCGGGTCTCAGGGGCACGTGGGCCGTGTGAGATGGGAAGCTATTGAACAGGTCCTCTTGGGCCTTCCTCTCTTTTCTTTGAGGGTGAATAAATGAATCATGAGGCACGGCATTTAAGCTCAGCAGTAGCCAATATTGCAGGTTTTCAACACAGGGAGAAGACGGGAACTCGTAGTAGAGCTCCATTTCTAGCATCTGCAAAGTCAGAGGAGAAACAGGGTGCAAGAAAACATGCAAACATCATTAGTGGAGAAAAATAAGTGTGTTTTTCCCATTTTACTAACCCAGAATCCATAGGTGATGATTTTTCTTAAGCCTGACTATCCCTTTTAGGAAAGCCTAGAAACACCCTTCAGAGACATGTAATGAAATAACATTATTTATCAGTATTAAATATAGATAAACAAAAATGAGAAACAGACTTAATTGAAACCCTCTGTGAAATCTGGCTAATCAGTTTTCATTACCAGGAGGCTTTAGCTTATGTTATTTAATTTATTATTTATCTGTTCTATTTTGATTTTGCTTTTCAACCCCAGTGCTGGGCTTTGGGCACTTTAGAAACACTTGGTGAGAGGTTGGAACTATCGCCCTGACTTCAGTTGGGCCAGTACTTCATCCATGTTTGAATCTTACTAAGGCTTTGATAAATTTAATGATCATACAAGGGTTCTCCTAACTTCACTAGTAACGCTAATCTTGAATCCAGGCACGTTACAATAAATTTCCTGACCACCAAAGTGCTTTTCCTGTTGGACCCGGTTTTACCTCTATCCCATGCAAACACGTTGCCATTTCACTTTATTTCTTTAATTTATAGACATTAAAGTTGCTGAATCAGGAAACTGAGGTTATAGCTGTTGAAGAAACGAATCCCACATTGTGACAAACTGCTTTTTCGGCAGATTTTCTTGTGTTCCTCATTCTGAGTCATTGTCACACATTTTAAAGGCCAGAGTTACATATGAAGCTCTTGATGGTGAGAGCTGTGCCCTTTCTTGTGGTTTCTGCAGGCAGACAGTTGCCGTCCTGCGTCTCTACTGGTTGCCTCTACCTAATGATGCTTAATTCGCATCACGGTACTTCCTGTGTCACTGGAGCGTGTGACATTGCCTACCAGAACTGGAAGTGAGGTGGTTAAATTTGACTATGTTAATTGGATTCTAATTAGCCCGACAATGCTACTTATCTCTGCTGAAGTGTAGCTCGCTGGGATTCTACCTCTTTATGGGGAGGAATGGGAGAATTTGGGGGAAGAAGTAAAATTCAAGAATCAGGCAAAAAAAACCCCACAGTTTAAAACTGGGTAGAACAGATTAAAGTTTTTGTATTTAGCTATGGTGGTAATTGGCCACGTACTTCCTCAAAAGTCAAAATTTAAAAATGTCTGTGACATTCAGGGTGGTGGCCAGGGAAAGTAGAGTATCATTGTCACTTTAGAAGCAAGACTGGATCTATCCATTTAGGCAAGGATTTTCTGGCCCCTGAAGACATGATCTGCAGTTGTATGCACAAATTTATCCTCCCAATAGACCTTTGAGATAAGGAAGTCAGTTGATCCTCGTTTTGCAGGCTGAGGGGACTGAAGCCCAGGCTGATTAAATGATTTGCCCAAAGTCACAATGGAAAATCCTAGCAGAAGCAGAGAGGAGCTGCGGGTCCACAGTGCTCCTCTCCAGCTTGACACAGGAACCTTACAATACTTAACAAATTATTCAAATGTTAAATGAGTTGAAATGAAAGGCTCTGTCCAGAGTTGGAGTCATCATTTGGATTATTGACTCAGTTCTTTGAAAAATACACAAATGCGACGGTATTATGAATGCAATTACAGCCAGTGGAGAATTCGCAGATGAAGGGTAAATCAAAAGGAAACCATCTATGTTTTATACTTCTGTGGTCTCTTCCATCTCAACAGCAATAGGGAGCATGGCTGCGCATACATATCTGAAACATATGTTGATTTTTGTGCTTGTCAGCTAGTTAGGCTCTGGGGGAATTCTCCCACAGTGGTTACGCTGAGATAGAGCAAGAAAGAGGGCGAAGAGCTCGTGGGCTTTAAGATCTTCTTCTCTTCCTCCTCAAGATGCGAGAGGGAGTGCTTGCCCTTGTCCTCTTCCACCTACCCTCGTCCTCCTTTTACACCCGGAGTTTCCATCCTTCTCCTCACCGAGAGCACTCGGGAGCAAATTGTTCAGGATGGAGGGAGATAGGCACAGATGTGACCACCTGCTGCATATGCCTTTCTTCTCATGGGCTTTTAAAAAGGCACTTCATATTTTTAAAAATGAGAAGGAAAAGGCAGTGGCCTTTGGTGTTGCTCAGCACTGACACAGCTGGAGCTGGCCGGGGGTGGTGGGGTGTTATTTTTTACAGGTTGGCAATCAGACGCTTGTTGCAATGATATACTTTTTTTTTTTTCTCCAGAGATCGCTTGAGTGTAGATGTGCCAACACGGGTTCCGGTTTTACCACAGCTAATTCTCTGATTTCAAAGAGAGGAAATATCCTCGGACAAATCTGCTTTGTCAAGGTTGAAAACGTTCCACACCACAGATGGTGACCATAAGGTGCAAGTGAGTTTTCAGCTGAACCGGTGACACCCTACCCATTTGCTTCACTGCTGAAGATTTTAAAACTAGTTTTTGTTATGAGAAGCTGAGCAAGATACTTCTCTCCAAATGTCTCTTCCTCCTGTTAGCTCCTCACTTCCATATTCATGGCACTCCTGCTGCTACTAGCACTACCATGCGTAGCACCTACTGCAAATTGTCCAATTCCTGTTGTTAAGATGGCAGTTCCCTTTGGTTTTTGAAAAATTCATTAAGCGAGGGGGTGGAAGGGGCAGCAGAGTCTTGTTATGGTCCAGCACCCTATTGTAGGAGATTTTTTTTGCCCCAGGTGTGCTTCTGCATGATGGCTTGCTGGGGTTGTAACTAGATGAGCACCTCTGCTTTTATGCAAAAGCAACTGGTTGCATTTAGAAGATCTGCTGTGTTGCAGCACAAAAAAAAAATTCTGCATGCAGGGATATTGTTGTGGGGAGTTTCCCAGCAATGCTTTGGGGATTTTCAGGCCCTTCTAACACGGGGTGAGATGTTTCTTGTGGACTGAACAGAGCCTCGACAGGAGTGGCGATGGCAGCTTACAATAATTGGTACCGTGCTTTTCTGATTCCTCTTAACTGAGGGGTTTTATGTTAATATGAGAGAACCCACCTGTGGTTGGCAGCCTCAGTAGCTGTATCTAATTTTTCACTTTTGTAAATTCCCCAATTTCGTTGTGATGCCTCTGCTACTATTTTGCAGTGCAGTCATCGGTCCTCACTTCTCTTTTCTCCCTGACTAATTCCTCCCACCGAGAGAAATAAAGTTTGAGGGGGGGCGGGGGGTGGGGATGGTGTATAAAGTTTGGCTTGCTCCAGATACAGCAACAAAAATGCAAGACTAAAAGGAAACCTGATTCTGTCTCCGGGAAACTAAAACAAAAAGTAAAAGTGGCCAGGTCTTCCCTCCCCGAGAAGCTCACCTTCCTTTTCCTTGCGTTCCTTTAGCTAACTGACTTCAGGAGGGGTTTGTTAGCAGAAGGGCAGCAGACTGGGGACATAAATTACTTCGACTTTGTAAGGAAGTGGTGTTAAGTATTAAATGTGCTTTGGGGCAGCTCCTGCAGTTCCTTACCCTCCTCATTTGTGGTACATCTTTTTAGAGTGAAAAGCTATATGTACACCATGTCAGCGTAATTCATACTCCCTCTCTTCCTCATTTGGGGGCTAAATTCAATATAAGCAAGTGCACATCCCCCAAATGACAGGTGCTACATGGCTCCCTCAAAGAGAAGCCCAGTACATGCGGATCCTCCTCGCTTCCCTCACTGTTATCCTTGTACCAGTCCTAGCTCTTTCTTCACCTCCGACATGTCTCCATACCACTGCTTCCCCATTTCTCTGCTGTTCCTCCTGACCATGCGCCCCTTTCCCTGCTTTACTCCATCTCCCCTTGGCTTCTCTGTCATAGAACCATAGAATCATAGACTGGTTTGGGTTGGAAGGGACCTTTAGGGGTCATCTAGTCCAACCCCCCTGCAGTGTGCAGGGACATCTCCAACTTGATCAGGTTTCTCAAAGTCCCGTCCAACCTGACCTGGAGTGTGTGAGGGATGGGGCATCGACCACCTTTCTGGGCAACCTGTGCCAATGTTTCACCACCCTCATTGTGAAAAGCTTCTTTCTTGTATCTAGTCTAAATCTACCTTCCTTTAGTTTAAAACAATTTTCCCTTGTCCTGTCACAACAGGCCTTGCTAAATATGTGTGGCATTCCCATCGCGGATGGCATTCCCATCCTAGCACATCACTCTCCATCTTCCTCCTCCTCTGCCACTTTCTAACACAGCTTCAACCTGTAGCTCCTCTCTCCTGCATCCCATAACATCCCTTGTGTTGACTGCATAGAGCGTAAGCTGTTTGACTTCTCTTTCAAGACCTACCATGACTTTGCCCTTCTTTCCCTCTCACTTTCATTTATCTGTTGCCTTTACAGTCAGTTTCCAGGCTCTCTCTTCAAACTTTCTCTGCTCTGCCCCTCCGATCTATTCTTCATTACAGTGCTTGCAAAAGACTTGACAATAGTTTGGTCATACCTATCACACTGACCCGTTTGTCTTGTTATCTTCCTATGTCACTTTATCACAGCTTTATCACAGTATCTTAACATGTACCTGAGGGTTTTGGAAGCTGTATGAGTTATGCTATTATGGAAGGAGCATGACATGCAAATAAAAATCACCAGATGTTCAGAAGAAGCTCACAATACTGAAAGCTGGGCCTGACTCTTTATAGATCTTTTTTCCGCTTACTTCAGTGGGAGCAAGACTGAAGCCAGCAGTATTTTGCTCCCTGCTGCTGCTGTAAATTATAGTAGCCCCACTTGAGTCCTCTGCTTCTCAAATGCTCTGCTCTTGCCAGATCAATGGCAAATTTTTAGCTTTTTGGGGGCCCATCTTCTTCAAGCCTTTTGACATGATCTGGTTACTAAAAAGAAGAAAGATTGTCTCCGTGCATACTCAAAATAACCATATTCACATGAACTGTGAAAGTATTGTAAATAGGTGCTTCCACTGCTTGAGGAGACAGGCAAACTATTTGCCAATCCTTATAGAGCATGTAATTTAAATATTTTAAAACTTGAAATAAATTACTGATAATAAAATTCAACACTGTAATACTTCTGTGAATATTTTAAATCAGATATAAATTGTTTGAATGAAGTTGATCTAGTCTTAGCGTACTTTTCAAGTGATTTGATAGTGCATGATTTAAATGTATGATACTGTTCTGGTATATTGTATGGCATATTACATAGATTTAAGTAGTCCTGGTTGGGATGAAGTTGTCATAGCTCAGTGTCTCTGTACTTTGGCAGATACATCTGCTGGTCCAGCAATAGTTTCCAGTGTCTGATGATCCTATCATGAAGGAAGCTTAATTTCTATATAGCAATTGTTAGCTGGCATAGTAGTGCACATAAAGCACGTTCTTCCAACATGTATTTGTGACCATTTTGAAGATACTTTCACATGGGGGAAGAATTAAATCTATATCCAATATATGTTACTAAAAACAATGTTAGTGCCATCTTTTGGGCAAGATTTTAAAGCACATAAGTCAAGAAATTTGGTGGTCTAATTTTACAGTAACCATTCTTGAGACCATTTGTATGGCTCGTGTTTTCCAAGTGAATATGCGTAAAACAAACAAAAAAGCTTTACAACACTTCTGCAGTGATGTTATTTCTGGTTGTGGAGCAGTCAGACAGTATTGAAAAGCAGGACTTTTTAATAGTGTGTAGTGGTGTCACCTCTTCCAACTTCTGACTCATCAGTAACTATTGCATATTTCTCAAGTGGAGGATTTTTTCCAGTAACTTGATGTTCTGAATGAGTTTATAGTGAAACGCTGAGCCAATGTTAACTCTGAGTAAAACAACAGCATTGATAGCATCTACGTTCATTCACTTTTTCTCTTTCCTTCACATATTCTTCAGCTCATCAGAAACTTGTTCCTCTAGAATATTGGTTCCGTGGAATACCGCCCGGACCACAAATCCCAAATAGAGATTTTAGCTGTGCAGTACAGAGCTATCTCTTTGGTTGATAAGATGAAAAATTGGGGATATCCTGTAATTTCAAGAGTTGGTCTTAGACAATGGACCATCTTAGGAAAAAACAGGATTGGTCCACTAAAACCGGAACTGATGTTTCTCTATTATGTTCATCTATTATTGTCTAAAACTTACACTATGTGCTCCTACCAACACACAGAACTTGTTTATTCTGGATGTAAGAACAAGAAGTGAATTTTCAGTTAAGTTTCAATTAAGATCTTATAGCTATTTTGGATTTCATTTTATTGGCTTCAATTAATGAACATACATTTGTATGTCTATGTAGCTCAGGAGTCAAACAAACAACTCAGTCTGTTTATTTAAGAGATTGCATCATCACACATCTGACAAATGCACTCGCTGCATTTACAGCATCATCGCACTGAGTGCATTTATTTGAACTTTCTACCATGTACATGGGATCACACATTCAGATAAACACAGCTGTGTTTATTTCAGGCTGCACAACTCCAGATTGTAGATGTATGTCTGGAGCCAGTGGACTGCACATGCACTGTACAAGGTTTTCAAACTCTTACAGCTTCATTATTTGTCAACCAAATGTCCAAAATACATCAAAGACCCTTATCTCATTTAGAGCTGGCTAAAGATATAAAAGGAGACCTTTTCATTATGTGCTTCAAAATAGTATAATACTTGCTGAATACTTTATTGGATAAAAATATTTAACCATCTTTGTTAAGAATTAATATGCATACTCCCATTTGGCTGGACATGTGCACATGAATGTCTTCATTCGTGTCTTACTTGAACTTACAAACCAGTCCATTGACTTCAGTGTTGTCACCCTGAGATCATGATGGGTTGCTCACTACAGCTCTGGTTTTGCTTTTGCTATTCAGGCAAGTAATGTTGCTCATGTGAATTGAAGTCAGTTGTTTAATGACTTCACTGTTTGCAGATTTGGGCCTAAAGATGTTTCGTTATTTGCAATATGAATGAACAAACCTATTCTTAACAAGGAAGGAAAAGAACAACATTGTGTGGCATGGTAGTGGTTGGTGCTGTGACATTTTAAAGTGGCCGTTGTGGTAATTAAGGCCTTGATGATTCAAATTCTTGAAATCAGATGTTGAGTAATTCCCTGGTGTTACTCATGTGCTTGAGTTGAGCTTAGGTGTAACTTTTTGCATTCTTTTGTAAGAATACTGGAAAAAGCACGTCTGACCCAAGAACACAGCTCCCTGCCTTCAAATTCTCCTGTGTCAAAACACGAAGAACTTCACCAAGAGCTGTGCATGCTCAGGCTTTGAGTATTAGACCCAAAGTCCACGTAGGACTGAAATTGCTAAACATACCTATATACTGAGATGTTTCCCCTGGAAAAAAGAAAGAAAAAAAAAGGCTTTGAGTATTAGACCCAAAGTCCACGCAGGACTGAAATTGCTAAACATACTTATATGAGATGTTTCCCCCGGAAAAAAGAAAGAAAAAAACCAAAGTTGCATTAGATAAGACCTGCTTTTACATTGATAAGTCAAATGCATTTTTAAAAAAAAAATCTGTTTTTTACCTCGCCCTAAGTCCGGCTTCTCTTTCGGTCTTAAATACCTACAAATAGGGTTTAATAATGAACGTGTTTCCTGCACTGTAGGCCCAAGGTCTACGCTCTGCTGAACTGTGGTTCATGCTAAGGGTAGGTTTGTGACAGAATGACTGCAGATCCTCTCAATTGAGAATTCTTGGACTTTCAATGGATTATAGAATGTCACTCTCCAGGACAGCCTGGAAAATCATTTGTGCTATACTGTCTTCCGGGAGTATAGGAACCCTAAGAGAACCTCAACAGCTCAACTCAAAGACCGGGAGATGACTGATGAATACTTACCACTGCGGGAATCCAACAAAGTCTGTTCTCCTCCTATTCCTGAAGCCAGAACAAGAAAAGTTACTGACTTTTGATAGTGTCTAGCCCTAGGTAGTGTTGGTAGGATAAAAAAGATGCACAAAAACCTAGGTCGCGTGTGATGTACAGCACAGGCACCCATGGAAAGCAGTGTGCACCCTTTGCAGCTGGAAGCTGGTGAAACCTGGAAGATTGCTCTGAATTTTGAAGTGTGACAAAACAGAACCAGAGCTCACCCATGCAAAGCCAGAGAAAAGAAAACCAGTGTGTCACTGTTGCTTGCAATTTCACTGCATTAAAGCCTGAGTTAATGAGTTAGAGAGGGCAGCATTTGGCCCAGTGGCAGAAGAGCCATATTCCAGCACGGAGATGTGAGGAGGGTATGCAGATCTGAGCTAATTGCATGTGGGTAACTCGTGATT
>NW_009606549.1:23887-33532 GCF_000690535.1 Cariama cristata | reverse complement strand
CACAGGATTGCCTTCAACACCTTCCAGAACTGCCATACTGAAAGCTTAATTCCAAAATAGAGCTGACAAAAAATACTTGTCAGCATGATGCCACACGACAAATCTCAGCAAAGCATGATGCAACCGTGAGATATCCAGACATAACATATGGTGCAAAGATTGGAATTAGTGAAGACCGATCACCAAACTTAGATTGCAGAAGGCAAAAAATAAAATCAAACATTAGTACCTTCAGCCAGATTTTTTTTATTTTCGAAATGTCAAATTATAATCTTAGTGTCATTCAACTGAATGCTGCAGAGTGGTAAAAGCATACAGGCTGATACGGTGCCAATTGGTCATTATTTTATATTTCGTGCTATTTTTACACATATAAAAACGCTGGTATTCAGTGCCTGAAATGCGGAGCCCTGCTTTGCATGTCTTATTGCTAGAGCAGATCGTTAGGAACTTATTAGTGAACTGGCCTGATTCCTCAGGCGTATTCATCATACTTAGCTAATGTGGCATGTGACCAGAACAGGAATAAACTTCACACCAGAGCCCTCCCATCCTGTCAGTTGTACAAGTGTGGTATTTTGTTAATTCTTAAAGAAGCAAGAGCAAGGAGAGGAAGAGTATGGTGGAGGGTAGGCAAGAAAACCCCAACAGAGAGCGAAGGGCCGGGAAGATGGGAGACCAGCACTGGCAGCACCAGCATGGAAGGAAATCCATCAGGGAAAAAAAAAATATGTTTTCAGACTGCTGAAAGATTTCGACTTTCAGGAAAATTCAAGCTGCTCCTTCATGAACCTGATCTGCTTTCTTTTCCCCTGCAGTCACTGCTGGGACTCGAGAGCAGGGAAAGTCAAGCATAAAAAAAAAAATTTCACTTCCATAGCAAAGTTGCTAAGAATGAATACCGAGGAATATGCTAATTTTTTTTGCCTGATCTAGTCACAGCTAACTTCAAGTCCCACTGTGAAAGTTCACATTTAATAAGGTGTGATTAACAAATGCTCAAGGAAGCCAAAAATTGTGTGTTATGAAACGAAGAGGGGATCTGGCAGGAAAGAAAATACAGGAGAAACCACAGATAGAATAATCCAAGTGACAGGGAAATTAGTAGATGCCTGGAAATTGGGACTCAAAATACATTTCTTTGTATGAGAGTTTCCTAAGCTTGCACACATAGAGGGTTTCTTTTGTTTTTCTTTATTTCCCTTTACACTAAAATTGAAAATTCAAGCTTGGTATATTGAATTATAGCAGTATTGCTTTTATGAGCTGTTTCCTAAATATGCATTTCTGCCAATTTAACCTGTTGGTTAAAAGTCAAGCTTGAAGAGAAGTCTGGGCTTTGAGCTCTACGTGTACTTTGGCTTTGAACCTCCAGCCTTGACCTGGGGGTGCACAGAATCCCGAGCTGGGAGACAGTTACCTGCGATTCAGAGCACAAGTTTTGCCACGATGGGATAATCCCACGGTTTTAGCTCAGGAGATTTTAGCACGATCGAGTCACTTACTTACTCAAATTAGCTTAAAATCCCAAAGCACTCTTGACCTAAGCACCCCAGCGCTGCCAGAAGAAAACCTTCATGGGTGAGGTGGGACCTTTCCCAGCCTCATCCCCTCCGTCCTGCTGAGCCCACTCAGAGCAACACACTACTGTCCCTTTGCTAGTATCTCCGTAGTTGCTAATTTTGTTCTTCTTTTGTTCCCCATAGACCTTCTGCTTTTCCTCAGCACCTTTTTTGGTGTCCTTCTCCTCGCTGAACTGTCCACACTCTCTCCCTCCCTCCCTCTGACTTATTTTTCCCTAACGTCAACAAGCCCAACCCTCGTCTTGTTCCGCTTCTCCACAACGTTGCTCCTTCTCCATTACTTCAAATTTCCTGATTTTTTTGACACGCACTACATTTGATGCCTACTACACCCTTCTCACCCCACAGTTGTGCTCCACCTAGTTGCCCAGCACTTTTCCTCTCCTCAAACAGGAGTCAACCACCTCTGCTCCTTCCCATCCAGACTTGCCTCCACCCGTCCTTCGCCAAGGCTGGGTGATGTGCTCGTCCCTCTCTTTGCCTGCTTTGCTCATCCCTTGCGCACGGCGTTCGTTCAACGCTTCACCTCCTGCTCGTGCTACCTGGGGCTTCCCCCATGCCAGCACAGAGGTAGCCTGGCAGGGAATCATCAATATTTTATAAATTAATTTAGAAATGAGAAGATTAAAATACTTCATATTTTCATATTAATTTCTATTATTACTAAAAAGGCTATACTAGAGCTATTTAGTCTACCACATCCATATCAAGGGCTCAGTTTTGATCTGAGGGAACATGACAGCTTGAGCAAAGTTCTTTGTTCAGACACCACATAACATACCTTAGCAGTGCGCAGCATGCAGCTGTTACAACACTAATTGAAATATGTTTTTAAATGTATCAAGTTTCCGAACATTTGCGGAAGAATAATTTTTTTCCCCCGTGTGCAAAACCCAGTATTTCAGCCATTTAAAAGGAGTGCCTAATCCCTACAATGCATTAGTAAGCCATAAAATAAAGCTGAAGTAAGATATTTTACACTGGAAATGGGGATAAATCTACAATTGTAGGTGGATGGGGAGAACCTACAAATGAAGGTGGATGGGAAGAACGTACAATTGTAGGTAGTCCTGGTTGCTTTATCAACTATTTAGCTAGCACACAGTAAGAGCGTTGTCATGCAATGTCATAACATCAATGGAGTAGAGATGGGTCAAAAAGAAGCAGATTTGGACATTCCACCCCAGAGGTTTTACCCAGTCTCATCTGAGATGACCTGTGTCATCCATGGAAGATGGAGCTAGGATAGAGGTACCCAAGGCAGTTCACAGGAGGGCTCATGAAATACTTGTATGTTGTCAAGTGGATGTGTGATGTAGATGCCACGTTTTGCAGTGAGACTAAATGATAAATCTCTCTCCAATATCTAAAGGAAACGTTTGGGCTTTGTTTTATTCCACCATCTGCAAAAAGAGGTTCCCACAGGGGCCTGCACTCAATTTACAGAGGGGAAATTATAACTAATCTGCTTGCAAAGTCTCTAAAATTGCATTTCTGTTAAAGGAAAACAACAACAAAAATATATAACAGTAAGTATCTCTCAATCTTCCTAGGCTAAAATTCTTTGACTGAAAAGCTATGCGTTTCCCATTTGCAGTGGTATAAAAGTCATAAGACATCAGATCATAAGCTGTCACTGGTCCCAGACTAAATATCACCGATCCTTTGCCTAAGGCAAGCGGGTCTTTTTTCTATGGGAGGGGGCCAAACAGAAATCCCAGTCTTTGGAGGAAAGAAGGAAACATTTTTGTGACAGTTTGTTTTTATTTTTTAAAGGCAGTTCTTTTGAAGCTGCTTGGGGGTTTGGATGTTAGATGTATTCAAACCTGTATTCAAACCTGTTCTGGTTTGAATAGAAGACCTTGTCTACAGAACAAATTTCACAAGCATCGAATATATCCTTTTTTTTTCCTTTATTTGGGTGTAAAATGGGGAATTCTAAACTTGTATCAGGGTAAAACAAGAAAAAATAAACTTTAAATAGCATGTAAATTTTTTATGAATCAAGCTCTAAATAAAGAAAACTCCTGAGCTGGGAATTCAAAATACTAGCCAGAGAGAGCTGATTTGCTACCAGGCTCAAGAACAATATTTAGTTTACAGAATCAATCTGGAAATAAAACTAGTGCTTGCATCAGCATGAAAGCTACAAAAATAAAAAAGAGGTCTTAATAAAATATACAGTGGAAAAGGAAAGGATGAAAGCACTAGCACAACTATGAGGCCCTCAACAGCCCACACAAGTAATAAAATAGAATATGATGTAATATAGAACAACAATGAAAGGATTTAAAATTTCTAGGTAGGATTCTGAAAAACTGTTTCCAGCTTTTGTTGCAGAGCAGGCACGCTGCAAGTTTCCTTGTGAAGCTATGATAAAACTGGTGTGTAGCAGACATGGGTGTTGACGACGGCAGAACAAATGCTATCTTACTTACTCCTGAATCAGCCCATCGCAGCATTGATGACAAAAGGGGGGCTGGATTGCTATCCAGGGGCCAGAATATTTCTCTGTTTTCTAGGTGCTCCGTTCTGTTTGCCCTCCTGCTCACTTACCCACTACTGCTTTCTCTCCTTATCTGCAACGCAAAGATTTTTCTGTTCTCCAAATGGCACCAATGCTTTGCCATGAAGGCAATCATCTGCTGCACCTTTGGTAAGGAAAGTGTCTCGAACCTTGTGCTAAGTAGCTTGGAGAAATCTGAGATTAGATGCATGCAAATGAAGCAGTATCTGCTCAACTAATTTCAGCCTGACCAAAGTTAGGATGAGTTCGGAAGACTTCACAGGGAAATAAGGGGAGCACTCAATTCCTATGCTACCTGCCATGCTCTGCACCCTAATTACGATGCTGCATCCTCTACTTTTAAAGAAATAGGATCTTGTGAAGCTCAGACTCTAAAATGGACACATAACTTCTCTTAAAATTAAATGGCATCCCAAAATTAACTTGGCAGAATTTGATCCTGCATCAAGCAGTGGCCTCTACACTGAATTTCAGATCAGCCAGAACCAATGCAATTCACTCATTGCAATAATGCAGTAAATTTTCCCTTCTCCATGTAAAACTAGAAGCTATTGCAAAATACCACTAATATTGCATAAATTAAAAAAATACAGGTTGTGAAATTTGGGCCCCTTTTTCTACTGTGCTCAAGCTGTGGCAGGCAGAGCGTACGGAGGTAATCACACGGCTCCTTGATCTGCAGCTGCACGGTCCTACCAAAAGTTCTTGGGTTAACACAAAGAACAGGCCAAATCCCATCCTCCTTCTTGCCCTGGGAGGGAAACTCAGTTCCACCGCAATACCTACAACATTCCTGTTTTCTTCTTTACAATAGTTGGTGTAGCACATGGTTAAGGCAACTCGTGTAGTTTTACACGTCAATGTTTCTTTTTGCTCCAAATAACTTCTTTGCAGTAAATCTTTAGGGGCCGCAAAGCAGCAACATGGCCTTCTCTATCTGACTTTTAACCCTCATTCTAGCATTGGTTGCCATAGGTATGTGGAATATGAGAAGAGGTGGCAAGGAAAAAACTGATTATTCGAATGTCAGAAAAAAGGCATAAAAAACCACATAGATATTTTTATATAGGGAAAAGGACATCAGTATTAACAACATCCACTATTTTGCTTCTTCAGGAAAGACAGGATATGTTCCAATTCCTCCTAAAGTATGTTTTTAATGAAGTAACAACAGATCGTGATCAGCGGTCAGAAAACAGCAATGCACTCTGAAAAAAAGCTTTTTCTCTTTCTTAAGTTTCAAAAAGCTGATTGAAAATCTGAGCCTACCCTTACAGTGACCCCAAATGCAGAAGATGGTGTTACTTTCAATTTGGTTCCTTCCACTGAACACAGACTGCAATTTTGCACCTATGTTATTAATGCAATTACAAACTCTTTCCAAAACTATCAAATTAATTTGAAATTCACTTAAGATGCATGCTAAGCCATTAGCCAAAGTCCCGGTGCAGTGTGCCTCCTGAAGGCTATGAATGAGTTACGGAGGCTAGCCCAGCCAAGGTCTTCAGAGCTCCCAACCACCTCTATCTAATGTTAGGGTAATGTGCAGAGGCTCCATAAAAGCAAACGCATCCTTAATAATACTTCACACTTCATATAGCGAGTTCTATCGCAGGATTTCAGCCTGCATGAATTAAGATTTACAACACCCTGGAGGGGCGGGCCGGTGTCATTTCCCTCTGTTTCAAAGATGGGCAAAGGTGAGAGAAAGATGAAGCAATTTGCTGAAATTCGCAGAAGTTGTTTGTGGCAAGGCAGAAAAAAGCACGGTGCTCTCAGCCTCAGCGCCTGTGCCTTTGCCACAAGACCATCTTTCCTGCCTCTAAATACCGTGCTCGAGCGTGATGATGTGCGGTAGTTCTAGAGTATGAGGTATGACACCGTATACACGTTCTGGATCATAAGGCTGAGTCCCATAAAATTGATGGACGTAAAGGTGAGAAGCCAAAAGGGACAGAGCAAAGAAGAAGGAGAAAAGTCCCTTGCAGCTGTGTGGTATTTTTCTAGGCAGTAGGTTCCCGTGCTACTTAAAGACCAGAACATATTTTTGCTTTTACAAATGCAGTTTATTTTGCAAATCAAGGTGATTGCACACATTTCAGCTTGTCAAATTTTCAGCCTTTCAACCATATGTCTGTCGACCTTATGGACTACCAACTTTATGGGATTCAACCATATGTCCAGATCCTGATATATACGAAGGCCAGTTCTAACATAAGAGCTTTACGGTAGTAGTCTAGTAAACCATAATGTTTGCAGATGGCTGTAATAAAATCATTCAGGAGAGGAAAGGTGCAGGGAAGTAAAGCCTTCAAAGCTTCTTCTACTGAATAAACAATTTGATCTGAATAATGTAGTGGGAAGCACATTCCACCAATGAACTAGCTGATCTAGTCCAAAATGTTGCTTTTAATTTTCTTTCCTAATCCCACATGTATTTTAACTTCCTCTTTTATTTTCCTGTGTGGGATTAGCTTAAAATTCGGAAGAAAAGTATAAGAAGGAAAAATAACAAAGCAAAGGATTTCTTTTTAAAGGCACAGTCCGCTTCTGAATTGTAATTTTTTTGTTCTTGAAATACCAAATGGTTATGTGAGGCCTGGAAGATGTATTAATAGAGAGGTATAAGTTTTTTACCATCACATGGTGAGATTGAAGGATGATGTGACTTGCTTCATTTCCTGAAGTGGGACTCAGCTTTCAAAGTTAAGGAAAGTTTCCTCCTGAGTAAGCTTTTTCTAACTCTAGGAAGTTGGAGTTTGGTTTATGTCCTGCTGCACAATAATTCAGGTGATAATTCACATTCCCTTTGTCTAACATAACTTAATATCTCTATTATTTGGGGAGCTTCGGTCCCGTTTTCCCCTAACTGAAACACACTGAGCCGATGTGTCCCCCTCAGAGACTTCTCCACCTCTGGGCTCATGCCTGTCCTGGCTGACGGTGGGGAAGGAAACACTGCCTGCGAGGGGAACCATGGCCAGCATAGGTGTGATGGAGGGTCGTTTTCAAACCAAAATATTTTTTAAGCTGACAATCCACGGTGAGCTTTGGCAAGCTGCCTTGAACTAGACAAAAATCAGTTCCTACTCAGGAAAGAAGGAAACCTTCCGTGGGCATTAACTGAGAAGTGAAAAAGCGAGCGAAATGCAACCGGACTGCACTGCTGGCGTGCAAAATCACAGCGAGACCAACCCTCGTGAGCTGTTTACTTTCAGATAAGTCAGTCAGAGCTAGCTCTCACGCTGCTAACGTCAGTGGAACTTTTTCTATTGGATTAAATGGTGCAGGGTCAGATAGTGTCTAAGAAACGAGAAATACACTGTCACTCTTCCTTCCCGTGCCAGATTTCTGTTGACCAAGTTGCAATTCTTTCTGAGTGCTAGGGCCTGCGTTATTTGAAGAGGGCTCGTCCCGCGAGATGCTGAGTGCCACAATTGCCACCGCGCTCAGCGTGGCATCTCGCTTAGCACCTGCTGAGATGCACCCCACCACATCCAACAGTCCTGCACTAAGCAATAACCATTAAAAAAAAAAAAAAAAAATTAAAAATAAGTTGAACAGAGCAAAAGATATGGTTTCTTCCCTGTTGAAAGCCTCAGCACCTACCAAACCGTTCATTGCACAAGTGTACTCATGAAAGACCACAGAGCATAGCACGGACCTCAACCCTCCCCTCCAGGCACGCGGCCGCCCTACCTGTGTGCTCGTATTTGTGTCGCAGCAGGGAACTGCTCTTCTGGAATGTCTTGTCACATAAGTCACACGCGTACATGCCACTTTCTGTCTTCTTGATCTTCTTTCGGGACAGACAGGAATCAGAGTCCGTCATGTCGTCGAGGCCGGACATGTAGTCTGGGGTTCCATCAAGCAATTCTCCCTGCGAGGGAACCACCCGTCAGCGACACCCGCTTCCACCACTGCTCCTTCCCATGGAGGAACCAACCACCCCAGAGAAGTTAAAATCATATCTGCTTAGGATGGACATCCCTCTTAGCTTAGGAACCCGTTGGTAATGAAACGACAGCTGATGGGAACTGTGGAAATAATGAGGAACCTTCTACTTCTATGCAGCAAACCGACTTTCTGTCTTTGAGCACTCTGCAATAATATGATTTACACAAGCGGACAGTATTTATCGTATTGACACTAAATATTTTCAGGGAGCAGAAAATGCAAAGGGGAGGCTCTTCATGGACGGCAAAGTTATTGTAATATTTGACAGGGGTAAGTGTAAGCAACAGCTACGAGATCATTCCTTTCAAAACACTGAAACTTGGGTATATTCTGTATCTGTAGAAAGGTTTTAATTGAATTTTATATTTAGGTACAAATGTTATTATTATGCAATCCATTTAAATGTATGTCTCCTGACTAAAGGCCTCGAGCTATATTTTTATATTTAATTTTGTAATTTGAAATAGGGAATATTAATAACACTTTTTATCAATGTTCTATCTATGTTAAAACAGCCTTCAGCATTAAGCAATAATGAATGTGGATCAGTAAATTATTAAATTTCTTGATATTTATTTTGTCTTGATCCAAAGAGAGTGCAAACTTGCATGATAACATACATTTCCATTTGCTATCACACAGTTCGGTTTTTTTAGACTAGGTTTGCACTAATTAATATTAGAGAAGATTAAATAGGCTTAAATACATTTACAAAGAGGGCAGATGTACTGTAAATTGGAATAGTGGAACAGCTGTTATGGAGGTGCAGTGCTATTTATGCTCCTATTGTGCAAAGAGGGATTACAGCCTGTAATGTAAAACCATACCTGATATTCACATTTGAAACTATAAAACATTTACTAGTCAGTAAAATTACTAATAAGCCATAATAGGACATAGGGGAACATGCGCAAATGTAAAAAAAAAAAATTATTAATCTATAATCAGTTAATCTCATTTAACTAAACTCTGTACATTATATCTGAATACGCCCAGCAAAAAGCTGTAAGAGTACGTGACTTCTGTAGAGCAGCTCTTTGCTGTGGGCATGCAGGCAGCAAAATCCTTTACTACTGATGTATTGACTCTGGGAAGAGCTGAGAAAAGGATTAAAGGTTGTACCCAAGCATGAAGAAGTGCTGACCCAGATTACATGTCCTGGGAAAGACTTTGCGTTTAAGGGCCATAGCTGCTACCTTTCCAAATAATTTCGTTTAATCTCTGAGTGTTTTCAAAGCTGTTCCAGATGACTGGCAGGATTAGAGGACTGGTGGTCTGGGAAGGGCGGTAGGTGGGCTGAAGGAAGAGGCTATGGTGAAGCAAAGCATCAACGTTTCTCATCCCCCAGGCATTCATGAGAAGAGAGAACACCTTTCCCATGCACGGTGGGTGAACAATCCCCAAAAACACATGGAGAAGGAAGCTTTGAGGGCTTTCAATGGGATAGAGGTGCTACGAGGCCATGTGGACCTCTGCTTAGAGGGATACAGCTTTGCCTCCGAGTGTGGGGGCGATTCCCAAGAGGTCTCCCACTGCTTCTTTTCCCCATGGTGAAATGCAGTTATGCCCTGCAGAGAT
>NW_009606549.1:19718-23856 GCF_000690535.1 Cariama cristata | reverse complement strand
TCCCTACAAAGCTTCCTCTTTTTTTTTCTGCAGGATGGGATTTTTCAGGGACAATATTATTACTATTTAGATACAATTCTAATAAGCAATGACTGAGCTCCTAACAGAACAAAACCATAAGTGTTACACCTATTCAAAGGTATTGATACTGCTTCTGAATCCAAGTAGAGGTACTCTTCAGGTAGTTGCAGTTTGTTTTCCTACTTCACTGCATTTTTGCAAGTTCAGACTAAAATAAACTCTGCTAATTTTGTTGAAAACGTTGAATGTAGCTTTGAGCTTTTTCTTCTGTAAGAGGACATATCACAAAATACTAAATTCTAGCCTTTCAAAAGACAACAGTTGCAACAATTTACCTGAAATCCTTGTTTCCGCTGGTACTTTCTCCTTTGCTGCATATCGGCAAAAGTAGCTGCTCCAGTTGGGTAAGTATAGGCCATATGTGGTAGGAAGCTCATCTGATCTAGTCCTGGGTATGGTCGCAGCCCAGGAATACTGGTCTGGACTGGTGGCATAAAAGTGGCTGGGGGAAATGCGCTCTGTGGTGGAAGTGTGGTGTATAAAGGTTTGGCACTAAATGGGTTCATACCAAATACTGGGTTAGTGCTTTTATCCAGATTATTTGAATTAGAAAACTCCTTCTTGATAAAAGTCAAGTTCAGTGGCTCATCTGAGTTTTCAGATGATGAAGAAACACTGTTGTGTTCTAAATTAACACTATTAGATTTTGTTTTGTTCTTTGTGGCTATAATACTTTTGGGTTCCTTCATTTGTTTTGGTAAAGACAAGTCCAAAGGCTCAGCCTGAAGCTCCTCAGAAGAGAAACTGTTTGGAGTGTAAGAACTACTGTGGGAGTTTTTAGAAGATGTGGAAGAAAGATTTAAAGGAGAAGGAGTATTGCTCCTAGAGTGGTCCAATTTATCAACTGGTTTAATATTGGTAAAATGAGGAGGTTTTGTTAGCCTGAGAGGAGTATCACAATTAGTAACACTGTTATGGAGTTCAGCTATAGATGGTGAAGTTATAGAGTCCACAGGCTTTATTGGAGATCTGGCTGACAAAGAGTCTTTAGTGGGAGTGTTGTTGGTGGCAGCCAGCGCCACCTTGGCACTGGCCCTTTCCAGTGATGGTGACCTGGAATTTGAATACTGGTAGACTTTTCTTTGTTCAAACCATTCCTTCACAAATTCCTGAGGAAGGCCAACAGCAATGGAAATTTTCAGTAGTTCATCAGAGTTGGGTTCCATATTCATAGCATAATATGCTTTAAGTACAGACATGTGGTCCTTGTATGGGTTGATGGGGCTAGTCATTCCTTTCTCAGAAAGTACTGATGACAGCAAGAGTGTTTGCTTATCAAACACTCCAGGTTTGTTGGGAACCATGTTCTCGTGAGGCTGAAGGACTGCCTTGATTTCTTCATTCATTTTACACAGGTAACGCTCATGCTGATGCAACGGAATGGGACCAGGAAAGCTTTCTTTACAGAACTGGCATGAAAATGGAGTGGATACGTTATGGTTCTCTATCATCTTGTCTTCAGTTACCAAGTCTATTAGGGTTCGCAGCTTCTCTTTTTTAATGTTATTGAGCTGCCTCCTCGAGTCTGTGGTTAAGCTCTGGAGGCAAGCTTTGGCTTCATTGACTTTCTCTAATGTATAGTCAATAATACTTTTAGTGGCACCATTATGACTTACTACTGGAAGACCCACGGGGGGGATATTGGGGGAGGTAACTCCTTGTTCCTCGGCTTGAGAGCATGAATCCTTCATATGGTAAACCTTCAACTTGGAGATCTCTTCAGCCTTGCAGTCCATTTTCTGCCTGGAAACTGTGTTGTCCACAATCTGTAGGACCTTCTGCACCTCACTTAAATTACTGCCTACCGCAGGAAACCCAAGCAATGGTGCTTCCATCCCTACACCTAAGTGCTGCATTGGACTTTGAGCAGAAGCATGAACTCCTAAGGGGCTGGTTGCTCCAAGTCCACCGTTCATAAAAGGACTAGTTGCACTAAACCCATGTGAGGCCATAAGAACCTTATATTCATTGAAATCTAGTGGTTCTGTTTTAATTTTCAGTAGGCCTGTTTGTTCAGACATACTAAGTGGTTTGCCATTCTCCAGCTTGTTTCTCAGCTGTGTAATGGCTGAATTAGTAGGAGAGGAAGATACAGAATTAGGAGAAGAACCCGTCTTGATATTGTTTCTCATTCTGCCATTTACAGAGATTAAACCAATACACTTCTTGCTGCTGATGTGCGAACTGTAGGAGCCAGAATGGGAGAAACGTTTCTTGCAGTTTGGACACTCATATGGTTTTTCACCTAAAATGATAATTAAAACCAAATGTTAATTATCATTGTTGCTGCTATAATTGCAAGCGATTGCATTAGATACTCAACTGATTGTGTATCCACTGATTAATAGTGAGGGAAATATTAATTTTATGAATATGGCCACACACCACCACTGCTTTACCCTCCTCTTTCTATGGGTCTGGAGGTCAGTTTGGACCCACGATCTCCAGCTGGCAACAGCCACCAAGGTGTGAGATTGGTTCCAGACTGACCATTGCAAATCACAGGTAAGTACCCTCTGGCGAAGGGAGTCAAATCAAATCCAGATGGTTCAATTTTGATTTCTTTCTTCTTTTTTTTTTTTTTTTCTTCCAAAAAGAAAGGAATTTTCACTGGAAATGAGCATGGTATGAGAAACTGAGTCCTGACGTTAGGACTTCTCCTGCGATGTTGGAGGAGGTTTGTGCCTGGACAGAGCCCGGTGGCATCCCATGTGCTGAATGCTGCGTCAAGCAGGAGAGCCAAAATGCACAAGTCATTCGATATGAGACACTTCGTGCTTACTCGTTATCTGAGAATATGAACTGTATTTCACTTGGGGAGACTTTTTTTTATGGGAAATATAATGGACTCTTCAGGGTCGGACTGCACAGAAATGCGTGAACGCTTCTGAACTCAAACTGCCGAACAAACAATCTATATTATTTGCAGGAAGCTTTACTATTTCCAAATCTTTCAGCGAGACCGTGGTATTAACAGCATGATAAATGAGGATGACTCAGATATCACTTATGAAATACCTTAGTAGCTCCAAGAAGCCAGAAGCAGAACTGTGTAAATTTTAAGCAGTCTTTAAAACTCAGCTAATTAAACAAAATGCAAATGAGCACACCAGCACCTCCGCTACTCACCACTGTGAATTCGCAGGTGTTCCTTCAGATGGTGTTTATATTTGAAGGCCTTGCCACACTCAGTGCATTTGAACTTGCGATTGCCTGCTCCTTGGGTCAGCATTTGGTGCTAGGAGGGAAAAAAAAGAAAAAGATAGCAACATGAATTTTATGCAAGAGAAACCATGAATTTCTAGCTTAAAAAACAAAAACAAAATTAATGTGGCTCTGAATTTATCACGCGGACCAAAAGGTCTGCCTGTACATTTATTTGTCTCATCAGTGTTGCAATAAAAATCAAAATGTTGGCAGTAAACCGAAACAAATGAGAAAGTACTTTCACATGAGCATTCGATATTTGCTTTAGAATTATTTCCTAAGTCTCTCATCAGAAATGTGTTGCTTTAAGGTATCTTATGATGAGAGAAACTGTTTTATAAGAAGATTTGTGGCTCTTAATATTCCTAGCAGATTCTGAACATGTGGGACTCTGCTTGTTTAAAAATTCTGTTTACTGCGTGTGAGGGAAAGACAGAAACACTGTCGTTAGTGGCATTTCGTGTAAGATTTAATTCATTATCAAGCAGAAGAGACTGCGTCTTTGGCATGAGCTGCTGTTGGAAATGTTTTTTAAAATCACAGAGCAGCAGGGAAGACGAGCTACCTTTCGTGCCGTGTTTTCCCCTGGTGCTCTTCTAAGGGGCGAGGGAAAGTTGAAAGTTAAAAGTGGCATAAAGATACAATCAAAAGCAGCTGACCTTTTTGTAACAGGCAAGAAAAGCCCCATGACTTTGAATTTGGAGAGAAAAAAAAAATTAATTAAAGAAAATTAATAATATTCATAATGATGCAGCCAACCACTCTGGATGCTCAAGGTAGGAGGTCAGCCTTTTGCAGGCGGCCACGACACAAAAGCCTATTGCAGGAGCAGAAAGAGGGGAAAAAAAGG
>NW_009606549.1:10000-19689 GCF_000690535.1 Cariama cristata | reverse complement strand
CAGCGCTGAAACGGTATGACAACTGCGAGGGTGTGCTGCCTCTTCCCACATTCCTGGCGAGACAGATGGTGTTACATGGGACACAGGGAGGTTTGTTCAAACAGCAGCAACCTTCAAAGATCAAGCAGAGCCCAGCCCGCCGCGCGCCATTGAGGGACCCGCGCTCATATGTTGCTGAGTTGCATAAACAAACAGCAACAGCTGTTTTGTCTCCCCCCATCGCCCTCCGAGGACTACTATAAACTTTAGTTGTGCCACTGTTAATATGATACAATCATTTTAATTTACTAATTGTAAATGCCATGAGCAAATGAGGGGACTTTTCAACACCAAAGCTACCATTCATAATGCGCCAGTACCAGCGTGCTCTTGCATGTGAAATTTCAGGCGGTTACGTTGGATAAATATCTAGGCGGGTTTAGTTTCTTTTTTTTTTTTTTTTTTTTTTCCCCTCGGTGTTTTTAATGATATGAAGCAAAAGAAAGAACCTTACGGTGGATCAGGTTAGGAAAAATACGCATGTGAAAATGTGTTTGTCTACTGGATAAGCCACGGGAAGGAAAGAATAGGAGAAACCGCTCTAGAATAATTTATATTGATTTAAGATCAGGCAAAAGATACAGTTCTCTTAAAAATGCTAATTCCAAAATTGTGTGATTAGGAGATGTGTCTTTGCCTAACTGAATTTACCTTATGCTGAGAAAAACCTACCAAGAGAAATACAGCCAATCACAGTTTTCAGGCTTTTTAAGAAAAATAAATACGGCATAAAGCCTTTATAATTTCACACAATGCACACATCTATTTATTCAAATTTTAACGATGCCATTGGAGTTTCCATTACAGCCCTCCATAAGACGGGTTTTCAGAAGTAATTCTCCGGCGAGGACAGGAGTAGTTTTTCTGCTGGTATGTAAAGAGTTTTGTGGCACAGGTCTATCGCCAGCCTGTTTAGGAGCACTAGGGAAGCTCAGTCACCTGTTTGAGATACGCAGCATTTCCTTAAATGCAGCACTGATATAATATTACATGCATCACATCGAGGAAAAAACTGCTTTGATTTATTGCAGATACACTGCCGGGCTATACAAGTGATAGCGATGCCACAATTCTAGTGCCTGCATGTGTTAGTGGCACAATCACAAATGACAGCCTATATGTACTGTAGGAAGAGTTATTCTAAAAATGTGTAATTATGTTTAACAAACGATTATACAAAATACGCATAATTTCATGTGCTTGAAAAGGTTACTCAAAAAGTAATGAAAAAATATTAGTGGATCTTTCAGTATGTCTTGGAGTTCCTATTTGCAACACTGCAAAGTAAAACTAGGTGAAAAATGGAAATAAAATTGCTGAGATGTTTAATAATGTATAATTAAAATGCTACAGTTTCATTCACTTTTTGAGGAACATAAAAACGAAACTAAAGTCAAGTTAAAGTGCAAATAAAATTTCTAAATTAGAAATTAACACACTCATTCGATCGTGAACATAAGACTATTAAATCATATTAGAAGAGACCATCAAAAAATCATTTAGACCTCAATTAAAGCTATTACCATTAAAAGATCTGCATCTTCAAAATGCCATGAAAAATTAATAATGATTGCCAATCAAAGCAATATCGTTTCTCTAAGGGGTTATTACAGAAAGAAATCACTTAAAACCAGCCCCCCACCTGATCTGTCCCTGGCTTGTGTGTCACCATATGCCGCTCGAGCTGGGTGCGGTAGGCAAACGTGTAGTTACAGAGAGGGCACGAGAAGTTCTCCTCGTTCTTCTCGTGGCGGTACTTGATGTGCTCCTTGAGGGACGTCAGGCGCTTGTAGCCCCGGTCGCAGTAGGGGCAGGTCAGCAGTTGGGCGAAGGCATCTGGAGTTCCAGGTGGCAGGTCTGCGCCCCGGGATGCGGGGGGAGAAAAAGAGGCAGGCCAAAAGGTCAACAAATCAATGGCAGCTCATGGGCTGATTGCCCGGGATGGTATGAGAGGAATCGCTGCAATCTGCTGCCCGAGAGGGAGGGACGACGTTTCCAACCGGCGGCGGGAGGCACCGGCACCCGCGCACGCCCATGGCAGACTCGCAGGACCCGCGTCGGACCCTGCGAGGAAGTTAATTACGGGCATCGCTCCTCCTGCAGACCTCGCTGGCTGGAAAACTAAGAAATACTTTTCCCGATCAATTGACGATTTGCATTCCAGCCCCAGCTCATTACATGACTTATGCCATCCTAATCCTTCCTGCGGATGCTTTTCCAATTATTTATCAAGGCATCGGAGAGCAATAGGCCGGCTACCCAGTCTTTTGTTGCATTAAAACTCTATTAAAACTTCCCAAACTCCCAACTAGGGCAGCAGCCTTTCTCCTATTTAAATTCAGCTCTTCAGTTCACCCGCCAAATAATACAAATGTGCTGACTAAAAAATCACAATACACTGAAATTACAGCCCCAATCTTTGCTCATGAAATTCCATGCCGCTGCAGCTGTTCTTCAATTTTTAAGGTAAACACCCAGGCATGTAGTGCATTTATAATTGCAACAGCTGCACAAGGTCAGGATACTGGCTAAAAATGAATTAGAGCCTCACCATTTTCTTCTTGCCCATTGGCCTCTGGAGTGCCAAGACGTGACAGTTCCTCGGGGGCTTCGGGGTAAATAATGGCTGTGTCGCTGCGCTGCAGGTACTCCGCTATGCTGACGGCATGCCCATCCCCTTCCTCCAGTTTCCTTTTGGCAAAATATTCCTCAAAGTCCGACGTGCAATTTGCGTTCTTCACTAAAATGAGAGAAAGGGGAAAGAAAGAGGGTTTGAGTGCATCCTCCCCGAGAGCTTGGGTCGGTTAGCATCGTTACGTGCAGGCTGAGCTGGTGTGCTGGAGCTATGAGGCTGGGGCCGCAGCTGGATCCTTGCTCTCGTCGGTCTTGCTCCAGCTCCTAATAAAATTAATGCGGGCTTTCCACCAGCATGGGTGGAAGTAAGGGCAGGCAGTTAAATTAACAGGAACACGGGCTCTATGGGGCAGCAGGAGAAGTTTATGAGGCTTGAGTAAGGCAGGTAATCTTTCATCTATGGAACCTGAACCTTCAGGAGGCTCCTGGGGGACTCAGGGGTTTTGGCATGAACACAGCTTGACCTACAGGACTGAGCTCAGCTGCCCCCAAATCCCACAGACCGCGAGACAGTCCCCTCGTCGGAGATGGTAGTTGCAGGCAGTAAAGACCAAACTGCTTCTCCACCAAGACAGGTCCTGCCTTGGGCTTCTCTTCCATGGTGGACATGAGAAGAGAATTGCTCACAACATCTTCCCTTTTTTTTTTTTTTTCTTCCTGAGAAATTAACTTACAATGGGAGAATAGGCTGTTTTTAAAAAAGTATTGCTTCATAGATTTCTACAAAGAGAACCACATGTTTTAGACCATAACAGGGATACCAAGCCTAAATCCACTTTTACAGTCTGTACGAGAGTTTGCCTTCTTTTCCTTAAATGTAAACCCAATTTTTTATTGTCTGTGCAATGTTCATGAAACATAATATATACTCAACCACAAAACATCCTGTTACTAAAAATATGCTTTTCTCCTCCGTATATGAACACTGCATACAGAAAAGACCTTAAAAACTCTGGGACATTATAGATAAATATTAATATAATTATACCAGGAAAAAAAAGCCACTGACTGTTATCTTTCTCTAATATTTTTTTTTTTTTTTGTATTAACAAGTCTTGGAAGACACAATTGGTGGCAGGGAATTAAAGATACTTGTTTTCAACTGACCATAAATGAAAAGAACAGTTTATAATTGATTACATTTTAAATGTATTTCTCCTTAAGTGAAACAAGAAAATGAGGCAATGCCATAAACTATTCTACAGTTCTTATAAAAGTAAAATATTAAATGGCATGATTCTGGTCTCACTGACACCAGGGAGCAATATGGAGTAAAGGTACAGAAATCAAAGAAGTTATGGCCCTACAGGGTTATACTGGTTTGTAACCACTGGAAATGAGGGACTGATCAGCTCCTTGGTGTTTAGAAACAGGTAGATGCTTTGCCTCAGTTTCCTACAAAAATGCAAGGTGATGCTGGCAGTCAAAACGAGGTGTGGCCTCTGACTGCGGCGCAACTGGAAACCTGAAAGCACCTGATTTGAAGTGCTGATCTCACCTTCATCTCTAAAATTAGATATTCGTCTATGCAAACCTCATCCTTTTCGCCAATAAAATCAAATCCTCTGTCTGAGACAAATATGCCTTATTTTTCTTATGAGGTGAGCAGCTTCTCAACCATTCCTCAGTATTTTACTGACAGTAAACGGCACAGGACTCTGGTTTTGGAAGGAAACTTCTGTTCCTATTGCAGCGGTTTTGTAGGGAATCGGTACAACACCACAGAGCTCCTCCCTTGGTCCTTCTGTAGTTCCTATTATTATTTGTTATTAGTACAAGAACCAGTATCTCCTTTTTTCCCCCCCCAAAAAAGCAACTTCTAGAGAAGGAAAGTGTAAGTACAGAGAATAAATCCAAGTACCTTACCTCCATTTTGTTGCTGTGACATAAATATAATAAAATGGTGGCTACTGAAGTACACCTCATGCACAAGAGCATCAGACTATGTTTTTGACTTAATTTTTATCAGAACAAAGCTGAGGCATTACTTTTTACGTTGGAAACCTGACTTTTCATTCCCTTGCTATGCCTAGATCTTCCAGCTGTTGCAAGATCGTGCACCTTCTGGCTTAGCGCTACCCTTCCATTCCTTCTCTTGGCTTAGCAATAGATCCCAGGAAAACAAGTTTATTTTTTGCCAGATTCGGGCCATGACCCAGTAAATGCTACCCGTGAAGCAAGGAAAGAGAGCTTTTCTTCAGAGAGGAGCTATGGGAGCAGGAAGGGGGAAAGGTGGGATGTCTCCAAGGGATGGCTCCATGTGTCCTTCTCTTCCTCTTCCAGGCAGGCTCGGAGGTTTTGGAGCTTGCGACTACATTTATAAGATGGAGATTCAAGCCACTGAGCAAGGCCTGAGATAATATTAGGAGCTTCAATCCCAAACTTGAACCCAAATGAGGTTCTTCCTTCTCGACCCCCAAGTCTATCTGGAGGCTGACCCAATAGGCTGTGGAGGACTGTTAGGATATTACAGGCCCTGGCTTCCTAATTCTCTGGATTATTTAGCTTCTATGTCTGCATGCAATCCAGGAGCTAAAGCAAATGTTTATGTCTACGTTATAAACCCCTAAAAACAAGGGGATTTAGTGGAAAAGCTGACAGATCCTTAACTGAAACAATACAACCAGTGCTGCCACACTGCAGATTAACATAAATAGCAAAAGATGACCATGTGTATCTGGTTTCTCACCAGTGATGTTACTGACAATTCAGACATGGCTAGAAGCTCACCCAGTGTTACTAAAAAGACCCATCTGATAACCATTAGGTTTCTGCCTCGATTTCTGGGGGGAAGGCTTGCTTCCTCCCCCCATGCCCTAATTTGTTTTCCGTGCAGAAAGTCATGTTCCCGGATTCCTCGTGGGCTGACACTGCACACACATTGCACATCCCCTCCTGCGAGGCAAGAATTTCAGCAAGATCTACGGTGGGTGACCTCACCAAATAAGTCTTTTTTTAATTAATTATTGGAGCCTGGAGAGCAGAAATATTTTCAGCTCCAAAAGCTGATGTGACCGTGTCACATAAAAATAAAACGCATTAAGGAAAGCTATCTTTGGAGGCATTTAGGACCTTTCAAGATAAAGTGAGAGAGAGGTTCAAGGAGTTTGGGAGACCGGTTATTTTGTGTGGGAACTCATCCTGCGAGATGGTGATAGCTGCCCTTAATCGCAAACAAAGCTAATAAAACCACAGCCTTCATTAGCCAGGAAGTGAGAGGCCCCCCATTGGTACACACAGATTACAGCCTGAAAACGGCCTGTCCTCCAACCTGCCAAGTTTTACTTCTGTTTTCCTCCCCCTGAAGGTTTTCTTTTTTTCCCCCTTCTTTAAATTATATTAAGAGAGCCTTACTCAAAGTTTGTCAGATGTTGGTAATCGAAACCAGGAAAGTTTTTTTGTTTGTTTACAGGGAATTTGTTCATCTCTTTTCTGCAAACATCCCAATTGTAATAACCGTAACAAGTACGATAAAATAAACCATAGGAATTTCTTCACTGACATTTTAAAAACCTCTTCTGTAAAACGTCACTTTGTCAAGTAACCATTTCAGAAATCCCCAGAAATATTTACAAATTAATTTAGCAGGACTAAAGACTAAAATTTTCACTCTAATGGTCACTTTTGCGTTTCCACTATAAAAATGCAACTGATTAATGTATGGATAACAAGACTTCTTTGTTAAGTACTAGGAAGTTGCCATTCTGACAATAGCAGAATAATTTAATAACGGATACTTTTTCTTTTCGTTTTCTTTCTCTACTAATGATGGTCTGCAATTAGTTTGATGCTAAAAATACACCACAGTTGTTGCATGCACCTACAGCAACTTTGCGGTTGGATGTACGTGAATCAGTTTGAAGCTGTGTCTCCTATCTCTGCGCTCAGCCCAGGTCATGGATCACTATGAGATCTGGTGTCAAGAGGGAGAGGCATGTTGTATTAAACAAGAGAGACCTCCTTGACCCATCTGGATGAGCCCATGTTAACCTGTAGGAAACCCTAAATGGCTGATCCAACTTCTTTCATTGGGTTGAGTCTCAGCCTCATCTCAACTATTTTATCAAACATCAGGATTAAATCCCCTTACTACCTGCAGGGATAAATTGAGGCCAAACACTCAAGACAGGCCCAAAGCCTGTACTGAGACTGAAGAAGAAAACTTTCAACATTTCCCAGACTAGCTAGGAAGGATCTCCAATGACTCAGGGACTGACCTCTTCCCTTTCCTCCTCAAATAATGGTTGGGGCATCTCAACAGGCAGGTCGAGGTAGTTTTTACTCTGCATGAAGGAAGCTGCAGCTCCTAATAGTCACCTGGCATCTTCCACTCAAGGTGAAAAGCCTGGCAAAGGCATTTAGTTTATCAGATGATTTAATATGACTAAATAACCTGACATTGCTCTTAAGACCCTATGGAGACTGCAGCCATTACAGAAACATACCCAACCTACCCAGGCATCAGCCTCCACTGAAGGAGGTGGCTCTGAACACCTCAGTGATAAAACATTAGAATTAAACACTAGCAGAGCACTAGACATCTTGTAGTGGTTATTTGAGTAAGCCACCGATTGCAGCAGATGGCAGCTGGAAGCAAGAGGAGGCTGGGACTTTTGCACAGGACGTTTCGGGAAGGAATTACCAGGTGCAACATCCAGAGGAGATTTCACGTTTTAAATGCAGACCACCTAAAGGCAAAGCACTCTTTGAACCACGAGTTTGCAGTGCACTGAGCTGGGTAGGGGCAACCCTTCTCTTTTCCCCCAGAAAACTGGTTTCAGAGGAGGCAGGACACCCCATGAACCCCACGCAGAGTTAGCAGCAGGGCTGTGCAGGGGCTCGACGGCACCCTGCCCCCAGAGAGATGCCATGAGGCCAAAGTCGAGCAGGCAGAAGAGACCATCAGATACAGAAAGGAAGGGGCTAAGAGGACATGAAGTCTTCCCCCTCGAGCAGACCACATCATTGCAAGTATGAAAGAGTCAAGGCCTGTTATGGTAAGGAAAATATGTGCAAAGGAAGTCACACGGACTGATAGGGGACCTCAAAGGCTCTGGTAATGGTAATTCAGATAACCATCAAGTCTTAATTCTGAATCAGATGTCTTTTAAAGTCCTGTCTCTCCAAACGCTAAGCACAATTTGCACTTTATTAACATCCTTTGGAAATAAAAAAGCTTTTAAAATACATATGTATCCAGTTCTGCATGGCAGCATCATTAAGTATATACGTAACGATAAACGGTGCCTCGGTGCCACCCTCCTTTCATGCATAATAAATCTAATGGATGAAAAAAGCAGTGATATGGTTTTATTTTCCTATTATTTTCCCCCTCAAGAATTATAAAGTAAATTTCTTGTGTTACTTAATAAGAACATTGGGGTTTTATGTGGGTGTTACCAACATCAGGAAAGTGTGAGTAATAAAATTCTTGCAAGACTTAGGTACCACCTTTTACAGTAATATTTGTAGAGAGCATTACCTATGAACTAAATCTTACGATGGAATGCATAGAAATGTACTTATAGTAGAAAACGTACTTTTAACCATGTAAATCAGGGCTATCTGCAACATCTCAAATTGTGACAAAATGCACAAGAAACGAGTGATGTACAGCATTCAGCTGTGCTGAGGATGGAGTGGGGCCTTGTGGCCTTTGGAAAGAACATGATAAACCCTTGAATTCATTTGGATTAGAAAACAGTAACAGAAACCTTTTGCTGTTTTGCTCTGCTACAGAAAAAAAAGAGATGGCTCAGAGATGATGCCTGCTAAATATCTCTGTCCCCTTTCTTGTTCCACAAAATGTATTGATTTCTAAGAAGAGGGGAAAGAAAGAGATGTGGAAAGTGGAAAAGAAAAAAAAAAAAAGATTAACCAGAAACATAATAATCTCATAAATATGCATTTAAAGTGTGTGTGTCTGTGTATCTGTGTAAGGGGTTTATGTGTGTCTTGCTGAAAAGATGTTTTCAGTCTCTGAAGTAGCTTACTCTGTGCACCATGCGAATCTGGGGTTGCCAAGAAGGGTGCACCCCATCCTCATTATCAGGCTCTTTGTACAGTCTCTCTCATTAAAAGACTACTGTATCTTGGTCCAGCTACTTTAAACTATGAGAGATTCGCCCTTGCTGGGAAAACATCTCCTCACGCTGCTGAAAACTATTAGCTCTCAAGGATGCAGTTAAAAGGAGTTAGGGGCTGAAATGTTGCGGTACATGGGATGGGTAGCAAGCACTCTCACTGAATGAGTTTGTCGCTCTGCCGTTGTGATCAAATTGGGGAAAAAAATTAAAAAACCAGGAGAATTATGTAAATGCTTCCCGATTGTTCAGCTGAAAACAAGAAAGAAATTGTTTTGTCACTTCTTCTCTTCATGCACAGCTAATTCTACATGATCCCGAAGAAAAGCGATGCTCATATCATGCAATACCTTACCTGTACCATTGTTTCCAGTGGTCTGAATTGTGGCTTCAGGCCCCATAGTGTCATAATCTTCCTTCATTTCTTCTGTGAAATAAGCATGCACACTTTTAGCATTTGCACAGTATTGAATTGCTTACAAAGCTAGGGAGCACACTGCGGTAACGGGGAAGATCCTGCTAAGGGAAGGAGAGAAAAGGGCTGTTGTGGACCTCTATAGAATGGCTTTGTTCTCGCAACTGAATGAGTTCAGCGGTGCTGGATGGGCAAGAACTTATTTACTTTAAACATGACGGCGAGTGGTGGAAAACAGAACTATTCGGAGTAAATGAAGGGCTTTTCCCAATATCAAATCTAATAAGCAGTCGGGTGATAAAAAGGGAAGGTGTTTTTTTTTCTTTCTTTTTTTCCAGATTTAAAAGAAATAATCGGTTAACAGACACTGTGAGATTGATACCTGGTAGAAACTGCAAATACAAAAGGAAGATATAAAAAGTTCTTGTATCTCTATTTCTATCTATCATCACACAGATCTTCTGAGCTGTCGTTTTAACCTCATTTGAAGTGCATCATGTATTAATATCAAGTGGTGC
>NW_009606549.1:0-2500 GCF_000690535.1 Cariama cristata | reverse complement strand
GTAACAGAGGGAGGGAGAGAAAGAGAAAGAGAGAGAGATAAATGATTTATGAACAGCCCTTGAGGAGTCCCAAATATCAGAACAATCTAAACATGCAATGAAGTCATGTCTCACTATATAGGGTCAGGAGCAGAACATCCATCACCTTCACAGGCCAACAATACTTCACAACCTTTAGGGTTCTCTCTCACAAATAGTAGTAAATACTTTTAAACTAAATAAATAACTGCTGTCAACTTCACTTACAGAAACCCTCTGCCATCTTTTGCAGAGCCACATTAGCCAAGGATGCCCATGTCCACAACGCAGCCCCTTGACGTAATTCATCATTCAGGTAAAACAATTTTAAACGGCCGCAATAATTATTCACGTGGGTGAAGACAAGGCTGCGAGGATCTTTCTGCACACTAATTACATCTGTTTCACCAATGCTCATGCCAGGGGATTTTTCTTTTCTTTTTCAGACTTTTGTGAAGTTCGGTGACTAACTGCATACGTTTGTTGTTTCTGTGTGTCAAATCAGACACAGACATATTAAAAAAACCCAACCTCATGATATGAAATTCAGTCTAATATCATCACAGCCTTTGCTTTCCCATTTTCAGAAGTTAACTGTTATCACCACTGTCAGCACAAACATACCTTGGCAGCCTAGCTCTGCCTTTACAGGAAAACAAAAAGGATTTTTTTTTTTATAATAATTGACAATAGTTTCTTTAAATGTGGGTCACTGGGCAAAGCACACTTAATGCATTTCAAGCTGATTACTATTTTCGCACTTATGATGCACAAAGTTGTACTCAGTGTCGAGAAATGAAAGCCCTCCTACACAGCGCATCCTAACTTCAGACTCTGTTCTTTCCACTAGGTCAAGCAAGCAACTTCAAGCTTCACCTAAACTTTACACATGCGATGGAGCTTTAGAGACGGCACGAAAACAAGGTACTTCAAGTCCACAAAGAAGAACCCAAAGAAGTCCTCCCTGCAACTCAATGAACAAGAGGGAAAAACACACTGACGGCTAGCTCAAAACAGACGCTCATTTTACGTCTGACTCTAAGGTTCAGCAAAAAGCTATCTAAAGAGCAGTAATGAACGTTGAGACCAGCGCCGGTATCCAGAACTTCACAGGAACTAATGATAATTCTGTGTAACAGTTGCGCTAGCAAAACATGCTCATAATTATACACAGGTACTGTCCCGGATTGCAGTGGTATTTGCCATTTAGTGCTGTGTTTACATGGTAAGGGATGGATCAGACCAGGGGAGGAGTATCTGAATTATTGGCATTGCATTCCATTTTGTGCTGAATCATATTCAAGTTTCGTTTTCTGTAAAGGGGTTACCAGAGAGTACACAGCTCAGACCTCAACTGCCTCCAGAACAACTGAGACCTGCACAAGTATGAATCTCCAAAAAACTATGTGTAAAAGGCTCTAGCTTTAGCTCTGACAAGCATTATTTTCAGTTGAGATTGTTATGTACTAGCAAACCTTCTGCATGGCTCCTTAGAATAAATGATACCCCAAAGAGTATCATCAGACAGATTAATTTTACAGTCAGATTTAAGCAAACAAGATGTTCTTTTTGAGGTCTCTAGAAAGAATTTCCTTGTTTTATGTACTTTTTTGAACAATGTGATGGCAGAAGTACATGTGATATTTTCTTCCCATAACGGTACCTGCTGAAAAAATTCCACTATTAAAAATGGCCCACGCTAACATTTAAATGTTGATAATAATTAGCCTGACATTTGAAATACACTGGTTGCAGTGTTGTCTTGAAGATGTTCTGCTCAACATTACCTAACTAGCCCCTTTTCATACTTACGTGCTTTCTGTACATTATTCTGTCAGTTACTGAACAAATAAGACATCAGTTGCTAATGTATTAACATGCAAAAACTACGCTTAAGGGCCAAACACTGCCCCCAGTCCACAATGTAACTCCCATTGATGTCAAGTACTGTTAAGGTTGTGACAACCAGTAAAAGAAGGGAACTGAAAAGTAGGGGATCAATTTTCTCCCTGATCTGCAAGGAATTTATGCAAACAGTTCCCTGCAGAAGGAGGGATGGGAAAGGCATTGTGTGTCGTGCCACGGGATGGGGACGGCTGGTTTCCTCCTGCTCTGGCCCATTCTGCACAACCTCGACTAAGGTATTGGGGTTAACCTTTTGAGAAATGCCCAACCACCTCAGATGTGCTAGATGGTCAGGTCACTGGTCATATCACTCTCTGTTTTTTTCGGTAACGTAAGAGTAAGTGGTTGCTCAAAGGTGGCAATTAAGTCGCCAAGTGAGCTGAAAATGAAAGTGTCCACGTAAGTATGAAAGCATGCCCTTCTCCTTGATGGACGATGAAAACCCCGTTTCATCCCCACATCAAGAATTGCACGCTGGTTATGACCTATCTACACGCAGACAGCCTCGGTCAGGAGTGACCGGTGGGATGACCAGAGGAGAAACCACGGGAGAAGCCTTAGGAACAGCCTGGCTGAG